>NC_057806.1:470027352-470093662 GCF_018294505.1 Triticum aestivum | reverse complement strand
GGCCTTAGTGGAGAAAGAGAAGGGCAGCCAGGGTGGGCCGCACGCCTCCTCTTCCCCTGGTCCGAATTGGACTAGGAGAAGGGGGGCGGCGCCCCCCTTTCCTTCTCCCTCCCCACTTCCTTCCCCCTCCTAGTAGGAGTCCTACTCCTACTAGGAGGAGGACTCCTCCTTGGCGCGCCTATAGGGCCGGCCGGCCTCCTCCCCTTGCTCCTTTATATACGGGGGCAGGGGGCACCCCTAGACACACAAGTTGATCCACGTGATCGTTTTCTTAGCCGTGTGCGGTGCCCCCTTCCACCATAATCCTCGATAATATTGTAGCGGTGCTTAGGCGAAGCCCTGTGATGGTAGAACATCAAGATCATCACCACGCCGTCGTGCTGACGGAACTCTTCCCCAACACTTTGCTGGATCGGAGTCCGGGGATCGTCATCGAGCTGAACGTGTGCTAAAACTCGGAGGTGCCGTAGTTTCGGTGCTTGATCGGTCGGGCCGTGAAGACGTACGACTACATCAACCGCGTTGTCATAACGCTTCCGCTGTCGGTCTACAAGGGTACATAGATCACACTCTCCCCTCTCGTTGCTATGCATCACCATGATCTTGCGTGTACGTAGGAAATTTTTTGAAATTAGTACGTTACCCAATGGTTAGTGGTCATAAAAATTATAATATCCCTATAGTGGATACATTTTGCATAAGGGTGTTACTTAAACCGCCCCCTTTTTTGCTTGTTTTACTGTCTCTGATATTCAGAATTAACAAGCTATGTAACCTGCGGCCGTGTAGTTTATTTGTTGGGTTTTCTTCATAGTTAATTGATCATCGTGTCAAAAGGCTTTATCGGGCGTTTGGTTGAACAGACCAGTGTTTCACCCGAGGAGATAGTACGAAATAATTTGTAAAGAGAGATGTTTTTGCATTAGGCCTCAATCTATAAATACTTTTGTGAAGAAAGAGTAAAATGAAAGATTCCAATTTCATTGAACTGTGTAGACAACACAAAGAACAAATTTCATGGCGACAAGAAAGACAGAGCTGCAAAGAAGAAGAAAATCTAGGAGTTTATAGTATTAACATCAGACGATGGTTCATCTATAACAGAGAAATTGCCTCAAACCATAGTGTATCAGTTTGCATAATACCGGTTTAATCCACTCGGACACTTGTGGATCCGGCTTCACTCCACACTCTTTGGACTACGCCCGGCTCACTATCCCTGCTACTGGCATCGTCCGCAGTGGTGCCGCCGCCATCCAAAAGCACCGCCACCGACGAATCTTGCCTCCTCGTCGGCTGCTGCTGTTGGTCCACTCTGCACTGCCTCCTGGCTCCTGCCACGACATGCCTTCGCAGATCCCGCTATCACTAATCTGCTCCTCCCAGAACTTCCTGCCGCCGATACCTTCCCTCCCACCTCCTGTCTCCGATGTTTCTCGCAGATTCACTGGTTCGAGACCGTCATTCCCCACCCTTGAAGACATCAAGAAGGGAGGAACAGAGTTACGAGAGAAGGGAAGAGAGATAGGGGAAGGGAGAGGGCGTCGAGGGGAGTGGAGGATTACTTGCGCGTGGAGGGAAGGCCGGCCTCACCGGCGTCCACCAGTGGTGGCAAGGAGGAACTTCAGGAGGAGCACGTGGACGACGACTACCTCAAGCGGAATGGCGACGATGACGGATTTGACGACCTCCCGCTGCAGTTGTCAACACCGACCTCGCCGTCCTCGTCAAGGACCCCGTTGTCGTTCACCAACATTGCGCGATCCACCCCATCTTCCCGACTCTTCTTGCTCGCTACCGAGATGAGGCAAAGCGGCGGCGGACGGCATAGGCAGGAGAGGTTGCATGTGGAAGAGGAGAGGAGAGAAGGTTGCATGCTCTACTCCACCCATCACGCGAGGAATGAGGTGGACCAACTACTGGCCAATAGAAAGCAGCATGTCTTGCCCAATCGACGAGCACAGTGAATCCGACGTGGACTGCACGAGCGGGCGCCCATGCCGTGACTGTTAGTGGGTTGTATTTCAAAATATCTTATAGGACTCATATTGACATGAGCATTCAATAAGCAAAACCAAATCGTAAAATAAATAAGTATTCAAATTAGCATGCATTCAATAAGCAAAAGTAAATCATCTCATGCGTTCGTATATCGTCGAATATTATCACTAATACATCCCGAGTAGTATCATACATATAACATCACTAATACAACTAAAACCCTAGCGCACGACGAGTATCGGCGCGAGCGGTGGACACCCAAAGAGAAGGAACCATCACAGGATCATAGCTCCAGTGAGATCCCTGGAGAACCTACCACATATTGGAGAACTTGTGCTCCAACGCAAACAAGTAGCGACGGACGTGTGTGTCCTCCTCCCTGACACGGTGACATACCACCTCCGCGGGGTCCTCAAGCCTCTGCATCGTCACTGGCCCACGCAACTGCCACCAAAGAAGGTTCGGGTCAATGACGGGCTGGCTCCTCACCAAGCTGCGCCCCCCTGTAGGTACCGCCTTCCAGTACCAGCCCGGCGGAGCCCAGTCCCGGACATGGCCCATCTAGTCAAGCAGGTGTCCTCCGCCAAGTCGACGATGAGGATGCGGGATAGGCATCATCGACGTCGATGCGGAAATAATTGCTTTAACTAAAAAAATAACAACAATGTGACATCTTCAACTAGTTCTATTAATTCAACTAGTTCTTACTAAAAATACACTTACTATAAATAAAATTAAACTAGTACCTAATTAGTACCTAGTTCTTACTAACTAATTAGTACCTAGGAACAACTTCCCTAATTACCATCTAATTTGATGAACCTAGGGGTGGAAAGTGGTAGCGGATAATCCGAAATATCTGATATTCATATTCGATCGGATATTCCAATTATCCAACTTAAAAGTCAAATAAGTTGTCAAATTTTACTCGTTTATGATTAATCTTAGAAATTATTATGCATTACAATAGTGTTTATTCATAAAACTATTTATCAAGAAAACATCCAATTCGTTTCCACCCCTAGATGAACCCTAACTAATTTGATGCAATTACAATTTGAAGAACCCTGGGCAGAGGTAGGGGAGGGGGAGGAGCAGGCGTGCTCACCTTGGATGCCTGCGGCGAGGGAGGGGCAGGCGGCGTCAAGGTCGGTCTCGGGGCTCGGGCGCGCGGTGGAGGGCGGCGTCGAGGTCGGGGTCGGGGGCGGCGTCGAGGTCGGGGGTGGGGGCGGCGGCGAATCCGTGGTCGGGGGCGGCGTCGAGGGTGTGCGGCGCGTGGCGGCCGACGGGCGACTATGGCGGCAACAGCGCGGGTGAGTTTGGATTTGGGGGAAGTGGCCGTGGGGAGGAACGAACCGCGCGGTGAAGTCAAAAATAGCGGTAGCGCGTTCTGGGAAGTGCGCTACTGCTAAGTTAGCTATAGCGCATTTCCGTATATGCGATACTGCTATTCCTTTCTCTTTTTTCCCTTTTTCATTTATTTTTATTTACATTTTATTCTTTTCCTTTCTCCTTTTTCTATTTCTTTCATTTTCATTTACTTTTCTATTTGATTTTCATTTAATTTTATTTCCTTTAGCTGCTACAAACCAACTAGCAGTAGCGTTGTTCGCAGTAGATCGCTACTACTATGTGTAGCCTATCGGCTTGGCAGTGAGAATTTTAGTAGTGCCACTTCTATCTTCAGGCGCGCTACTGCTAAAATTGTATCTGTAGCGCGGTTTGTGCCAACGCGCTGCTGCTACTTAGCACTAGCGTGCTTTTTTAACACGCGCTACTGCTAAAGATCTGTGTATAAGGTTTTCCCTAATAGTGCACGAAGGGTAACGGTTGCGCGAGTTCACGGAGGGCTCCACCCATGAAGGGTCCATAAAGAAGCAACCTTGTCTATCCCACCATGGCCATCGCCCACGAAGGACTTGCCTCACTAGGGTAGATCTTCACGAAGTAGGCGATCTCCTTGCCCGCACAAACTCCTTGGTTCAACTCCACAATCTTGACGGAGGCTCCCAAGTGACACCTAACCAATCTAGGAGACACCACTCTCCAAAAGGTAATAGACGGTGTGTTGATGATGAACTCCTTGCTCTTGTGATTCAAATGATATTCTCACCAACATTCAACTCTCTCTCACAGATTTAGATTTGGTGGAAAGATGATTTGAGTGGAAAGCAACTTGGGAAAGGCTAGAGATCAAGATTCAAATGGTTGGAATGGAATATCTTGGTCTCAACACATGAGTAGGTGATTCTCTCTCAGAAAATGAATGCTGAAGTGTAGGCATGTTCTGATGGATCTGCCTCATAATGAAGGAAGGGTGGAGGGGTATATATAGCCTCCACACAAAATCTAACTGTTACACACAATTCACCAAACTTGGTGGGACCGAATCAGAAAACTCGGTGGGACCGATTCAGTTCAAAATGTGAACGTTAGGCTTTTCGATGGGACCGACATGTCAACTCGGTGGGACCAATTTCATTAGGTTTAGGGCATAACGTAATCTCGGTGAGACCAATTACACAAACTCGGTGGGACCGATTTTGGTAATAAGCTAAACAGAGAGTTGGTCAGGCAAACTCAGTGGGACCGAATCTCTCATTTCGGTGAGACCGAAATGTTACGAAAGGGAAATAGAGAGTTTGCATTGCGAACTCGGTGGGACTGATCGCTCATCTCGGTTGGACCAAAACGTTACGAAGGGAAACAAAGAGTTTGCAATCCCATCTCGGTGAGACCGAGATCCCTATCGGTGAGACCGAAGTGACTAGGGTTTGTGGCAGTGACTATGTCAAGTGAACTCGGTGGCACCGGATAGAACATTTCGGTGGGGCTGAGTTTGACTTTTTGGTTTGGGACATATGTGGATATGAGAAAGTGGTTGAGGGTTTTTGGAGCATATCACTAAGCATTTTGAGCAAGCAAACAAGCTATTAAGCAACACCTCATCCCCTTTTAATAGTATTGGCTTTTCCTATGGGCTCAATGTGATCTTGGATCACTAAAAGTAAAGTGTAGAGTCTTGAGCTTGAACCAATATGTGTCCTTAGCATTTTGAGGGGTCCACATTCCTAATCCATGCCATGTTAATCATTGAACTTTCTGAAATGATCATCTTGAAAAATAGTATTACTTCAATGAGCTATATGTTGTTAGTAATTATCAAAACCACCCAGGGAAAGTTGCACTTTCAATTTTCTCCCAACTGAGCCAGGCCATTTTTCTCTTTCCATTTTCTACTCCCCACTAGTATTGTCTCATCATTCGTGTTAAATCATCACAAACGGAGACCGGTAAACGAAACACGCTCATGACATACGTAGGTATTGCTGAAGGAAATACGCCCTAGAGGCAATAATAAAGTTATTATTTATTTCCTTATTTCATGATAAATGTTTATTATTCATGCTAGAATTGTATTAACCGGAAACATAATACATGTGTGAATACATAGACAAACAGAGTGTCACTAGTATGCCTCTACTTGACTAGCTCATTGATCAAAGATGGTTAAGTTTCCTAACCATAGACATGAGTTGTCATTTGATTAACGGGATCACATCATTAGGAGAATGATGTGATTGACTTGACCCTTTCCGTTAGCTTAGCACTCTTGATCGTTTAGTTTGTTGCTATTGCTTTCTTCATGACTTATACATGTTCCTATGACTACGAGATTATGCAACTCCCGTTTACCGGAGGAACACTTTGTGTGCCACCAAACGTCACAACGTAACTGGGTGATTATAAAGGTGCTCTATAGGTGTCTCCAAAGGTACTTGTTGGGTTGGCGTATTTCGAGATTAGGATTTGTCACTCCGATTGTCGGAGAGGTATCTCTGGGCCCACTCGGTAATGCACATCACTATAAGCCTTGCAAGCATTGCAACTAATGAGTTAGTTGCGGGATGATGTATTACGGAATGAGTAAAGAGACTTGCCGGTAACGAGATTGAACTAGGTATTGAGATACCGACGATCGAATCTCGGGCAAGTAACAAACCGATGACAAAGGGAACAACGTATGTTGTTATGCTGTCTGACCGATAAAGATCTTCGTAGAATATGTAGGAGCCAATATGGGCATCCAGGTCCCGCTATTGGTTATTAACCAGAGAGGTGTCTCGGTCATGTCTACATAGTTCTCGAACCCATAGGGTCCGCACGCTTAACGTTCGTTGACGATATAGTACTATATGAGTTATGTATGTTGGTGACCGAATGTTGTTCGGAGTCCGGGATGAGATCACGGACATGACGAGGAACTCCGGAATGGTCCGGAGATAAAGTTTGATATATGGGATAATAGTGTTTGGTCACCGGAAGGGGTTCCGGATGTTTCCCGAAATGTTTGGGTACGAGAACACTTTATTTGGGCCAAAGGGAAAAGCCCACAAGGTTTTTGGAAAGCGCAAAAGGAAGTTTTGCGGAGTCCAGGGGCCAGACGCCAGGGTCCCTGGCGTGTGGGTCCAGACGTCGGGAACCCTGGCGTCTGGCCCTGGAGTCCGAGAAGGACTCTTGCCTTTCGGGTGAAACTGACTTTGTGGAGGCTTTTACTCCAAGTTTCGACCCCAAGGCTCACCATATAAATAGAGGGGTAGGGCTAGCACCCAAGAGATCAAGAAACACCAAGTCGTGTGCCGGCAACCCCGTCCCCACTAGTTTATCCTCCGTCCTAGTTTTCGTAGTGCTTAGGCGAAGCCCTGCGGAGATTGTTCTTCACCAACACCGTCACCACGCCGTCGTGCTGCCGGAACTCATCTACTACTTCGCCCCTCTTGCTGGATCGAGAAGGCGAGGACGTCACCGAGCCGAACGTGTGCAGAACTCAGAGGTGCCATGCTTTTGGTACTTGGATCGGTCGGATCGTGAAGACATATGACTACATCAACCGCGTTGATATAACGCTTCCGCGAACGGTCTACGAAGGTACGTAGACAACACTCTGCCCTCTCGTTGCTATGCATCACCATCATCTTGCGTGTGCGTAGAAATTTTTTGAAATTACTATGTTCCCCAACAGTGGCATCCGAGCCAGGTTTTATGCGTAGATGTCATATGCACGAGTAGAACACAAGTGAGTTGTGGGCGATATAAGTCATACTGCTTACCAGCATGTCATACTTTGGTTCGGCGGTATTGTTGGATGAAGCGGCCTGGACCGGCATTACGCGTATGCTTACGCGAGACTGGCTCTACCGACGTGCTTTGCACACAGGTGGCTGGCGGGTGTCAGTTTCTCCAACTTTAGTTGAACCGAGTGTGGCTACGCCCGGTCCTTGTGAAGGTTAAAACAGCACCAACTTGACAAACTATCGTTGTGGTTTTTGATGTGTAGGTAAGAACGGTTCTTGCTAAGACCGTAGCGGCCACGTAAAATTTGCAACAACAAAGTAGAGGACGTCTAACTTGTTTTTGCAGGGCATGTTGTGATGTATATGGTCAAGACATGATGCTAAATTTTATTGTATGAGATGATCATATTTTGTAACCGAGTTATTGGCAACTGGCAGGAGCCATATGGTTATCGCTTTATTGTATGCAATGCAATCGCGCTGTAATGCTTTACTTTATCACTAAGCGGTAGCGATAGTCGTGGAAGCATAAGATTGGCGAGACGACAACCATGCTACGATGGAGATCAAGGTGTCGCGCCGGTGACGATGGTGATCATGAAGGTGCTTCGGAGATGGAGATCACAAGCACAAGATGATGATGGACATATCATATCACTTATATTGATTGCATGTGATGTTTATCTTTTATGCATCTTATCTTGCTTTGATTGACGGTGGCATTATAAGATGATCCTTCACTAAATTATCAAAGTATAAGTGTTCTCCCTGAGTATGCACCGTTGCGAAAGTTCTTCGTGCTGAGACACCACGTGATGATCGGGTGTGATAGGCTCTATGTTCAAATACAACGGGTGCAAAACAGTTGCACACGCGGAATACTCAGGTTAAACTTGACGTGCCTGGCATATAACAGATATGGCCTCGAAACACGGAGACCGAAAGGTCGAGCGTGAATCATATAGTAGATATGATCAACATAGTGATGTTCACCGTTGATACTACTCCATCTCACGTGATGATCGGACATGGTTTAGTTGATATGGATCACGTGATAACTTAGAGGATTAGAAGGATGTCTATCTAAGTGGGAGTTCTTAAATAATATGATTAAATTGAACTTAAATTTATCATGAACTTAGTACCTGATAGTATCTTGCTTGTCTATGTTGATTGTAGATAGATGGCCCGTGTTGTTGTTTCGTTGAATTTTAATGCGTTCCTTGAGAAAGCAAAGTTGAAAGATGATGGTAGCAATTACACGGACTGGGTCCGTAACTTGAGGATTATCCTCATTGCTGCACAGAAGAATTACGTTCTGGAAGCACCGCTAAGTGCCAAGCCTGCTGCAGGAGCAACACCAGATGTTATGAACATCTGGCAAAGCAAAGCTGATGACTACTCGATAGTTCAGTGTGCCATGCTTTACGGCTTAGAACCGGGTCTTCAATGACGTTTTGAACGTCATGGAGCATATGAGATGTTCCAGGAGTTGAAGTTAATATTTCAAGCAAATGCCCGGATTGAGAGATATGAAGTCTCCAATAAGTTCTATAGCTGCAAGATGGAGGAGAATAGTTCTGTCAGTGAACATATACTCAAAATGTCTGGGTCTCATAATCACTTGACTCAACTGGGAGTTAATCTTCCTGTTGATAGTATCATTGACAGAGTTCTTCAATCACTGCCACCAAGCTACAAAAGCTTTGTGATGAACTATAATATGCAAGGGATGAATAAGACTATTCCCGAGCTCTTCGCGATGCTAAAAGCCGCGAAGGTAGAAATCAAGAAGAAGCATCAAGTGTTGATGGTCAATAAGACCACCAGTTTCAAGAAAAAGGGCAAAGGGAAGAAGAAGGGAAACTTCAAGAAGAACAGCAAACAAGTTGCTGCTCAGGAGAAGAAACCCAAGTCTGGACCTAAGCCTGAGACTGAGTGCTTCTACTGCAAGCAGACTGGTCACTGGAAGCGGAACTGCCCCAAGTATTTGGCGGATAAGAAGGATGGCAAAGTGAACAAAGGTATATGTGATGTACATGTTATTGATGTGTACCTTACTAATGCTCGCAGTAGCACCTGGGTATTTGATACTGGTTCTGTTGCTAACATTTGCAACTCGAAATAGGGGCTACGGATTAAGCAAAGATTGGCTAAGGACGAGGTGACGATGCGCGTGGGAAATGGTTCCAAAGTCGATGTGATCGTGGTCGGCACGCTACCTCTACATCTACCTTCGGGGTCAGTATTAGACCTAAATAATTGTTATTTGGTGCCAGTGTTGAGCATGAATATTATATCTGGATCTTGTTTGATGCGAGACGGTTATTCATTTAAATCAGAGAATAATGGTTGTTCTATTTATATGAGTAATATCTTTTATGGTCATGCACCCTTGAAGAGTGGTCTATTTTTGCTAAATCTCGATAGTGGTGATACACATATTCGTAATATTGAAGCCAAAAGATGCAGAGTTGATAATGATAGTGCAACTTATTTGTGGCACTGCCGTTTAGGTCATTGTGATAGCCTCGCTTATAAGGGATAATAGACTACTCATATCAATAAGGAATTCCTTCTTTTCCGGGAGCCCATTCGGAAAGAACTCCAAAGTTAAGCGTGCTCAGTTTGGAGTAGTTTCAGGATGGGTGACCGACCGGGAAGTTGCTCCCGGGTGCGCATGAGTGAGGACAAAGTGCGCAGAAAAGTCTAGTATTGATCTGTGGGGCCAGTCTAGATCCCGCCAGGATTAACGATCACCGGCGGGTGTGTCTGGGACGTTAAAATTTGGATTGTATGTGATAGCCTGGCTTATAAGGGATGATAGACTACTCATATCAATAAGGAATTCCTTATTTTCCGGGAGCCCATTCGGAAAGAACTCCAAAGTTAAGCGTGCTCAGTTTGGAGTAGTTTTAGGATGGGTGACCGACCGGGAAGTTGCTCCCGGGTGCGCACGAGTGAGGACAAAGTGCGCAGAAAAGTCTAGTATTGATCTGTGGGGCCAGTCTAGATCCCGCCGGGAGTAACGATCACCGGCGGGTGTGTCTGGGACGTTAGAGTCATATCGGAGTAAAGCGCATGAAGAAACTCCATACTGATGGACTTTTGGAACCACTTGATTATGAATCACTTGGTACTTGCGAACCGTGCCTCATGGGCAAGATGACTAAAACGCCGTTCTCCGAAACTATGGAGAGAGCAACAGATTTATTGGAGATCATACATACAGATGTATGTGGTCCAATGAATGTTGAGGCTCGTGGCGGATATCGTTATTTTCTCACCTTCACAGATGATTTAAGCAGATATGGGTATATCTACTTAATGAAACATAAGTCTGAAACATTTGAAAAGTTCAAATAATTTCAGAGTGAAGTTGAAAATCATCGTAACAAGAAAATAAAGTATCTACGATCTGATCGTGGAGGAGAATATTTGAGTTATGAGTTTGGTCTTCATTTGAAACAATGCAGAATAGTTTCGCAACTCACGCCACCCGGAACACCACAGCGTAATGGTGTGTCTGAACGTCGTAATCGTACTTTACTAGATATGGTGCGATCTATGATGTCTCTTACAGATTTACCGCTATCATTTTGGGGATATGCTTTAGAGACGGCCGCATTCACCTTAAATAGGGCACCATCAAAATCCGTTGAGACGACGCCTTATGAACTATGGTTTGGTAAGAAACCAAAGTTGTCGTTTCTGAAAGTTTGGGGCTGCGATGCTTATGTGAAAAAGCTTCAACCTGATAAGCTCAAACCCAAATTGGAGAAATGTGTCTTCATAGGAGACTGTTGGGTACACCTTCTATCATAGATCCGAAGGCAGGACTTTTGTTGCTAAATTTGGAGTTTTTCTAGATAAGGAGTTTCTCTCGAAAGAAGTGAGTGGGAGGAAAGTAGAACTTGATGAGGTAACTATACCTGCTCCCTTATTGGAAAGTGGTTCATCACAGTTGTTACTGAACCTCGTAGGTTAACCAGAGTAAGATCCGCACCAGAGTGGTACGGTAATCCTGTTCTGGAAGTTATGTTACTAGACCATGACGAACCTACGAACTATGAAGAAGCGATGGTGAGACCAGATTCCGCAATATGTCTTGAGGCCATGAAATCTGAGATGGGATCCATGTATGAGAACAAAGTGTGGACTTTGGTTGACTTGCCCGTTGATCGGCAAGCAATTGAGAATAAATGGATCTTCAAGAAGAAGACTGACGCTGACGGTAATGTTACTGTCTATAAAGCTCGACTTGTTGCAAAAGGTTTTCGACAAGTTCAAGGGATTGACTACGATGAGACCTTCTCACCCGTAGCGATGCTTAAGTCTGTCTGAATCATGTTAGCAATTGCCGCATTTTATGATTATGAAATTTGGCAAATGGATGTCAAAACTGCATTCCTGAATGGATTTCTGGACGAAGAGTTATATATGATGCAACCAGAAGGTTTTGTCGATCCAAAGGGAGCTAACAAAGTGTGCAAGCTCCAGCGATCCATTTATGGACTGGTGCAAGCCTCTCGGAGTTGGAATAAACGCTTTGATAGTGTGATCAAAGCATTTGGTTTTATACAGACTTTTAGAGAAGTCTGTATTTCCAAGAAAGTGAGTGGGAGCTCTGTAGCATTTCTGATATTATATGTGGATGACATATTGCTGATTGTAAATGATATAGAATTTCTGGATAGCATAAAGGGATACTTGAATAAAAGTTTTTCTATTGAAGACATCGGTGAAGCTGCTTACATATTGGGCATCAAGATCTATAGAGATAGATCAAGACGCTTAATTGGAATTTCACAAAGCACATACCTTGACAAAGTTTTGAAAAAGTTCAAAATGAATCAAGCAAAGAAAGGGTTCTTGCCTGTGTTATAAGGTGTGAAGTTGAGTAAGACTCAATGCCCGACCACTGCAGAAGATAGAGAGAATATGAAAGATGTTCCCTATGCTTCAGCCATAGGCTCTATCATGTATGCAATGTTGTGTACCAGACCTGATGTGTGCCTTGCTATAAGTCTAGCAGGGAGGTACCAAAGTAATCCAGGAGTGGATCACCGGATAGCGGTCAAGAACATCCTGAAATACCTAAAAAGGACTAAGGATATGTTTCTCGCTTATGGAGGTGACAAAGAGCTCATCGTAAATGGTTACGTTGACGCAAGCTTTGACACTGATCCGGACGATTCTAAATCGCAAACCGGATACGTGTTTATATTAAACGGTGGAGCTCTCAGTTGGTGCAGTTCTAAACAAAGCGTCTTGGCTGGATCTATGTGTGAAGTGGAGTACATAGCTGCTTCAGAAGCAGCAAATGTAGGAGTCTGGATGAAGGAGTTCATATCCGATCTAGGTGTCATACCTAGTGCATCGGGTCCAATGAAAATCTTTTGTGACAATACTGGTGCAATTGCCTTGGCGAAGGAATACAGATTTTACAAGAGAACCAAGCACATCAAGAGACGCTTCAATTCCATCCGGGATTTAGTCCAGGTGGGAGACATAGAAATTTGCAAGATACATACGGATCTGAATGTTGCAAACCCATTGACTAAGCCTCTTCCACGAGCAAAACATGATCAGCACCAAGGCTCCATGGGTGTTAGAATCATTAATGTGTAATCTAGATTATTGACTCTAGTGCAAGTGGGAGACTGAAGAAAATATGCCCTAGAGGCAAAAATAAAGTTATTATTTATTTCCTTATTTCATGATAAATGTTTATTATTCATGCTAGAATTGTATTAACCGGAAACATAATACATGTGTGAATACATAGACAAACAGAGTGTCGCTAGTATGCCTCTACTTGACTAGCTCGTTGATCAAAGATGGTTAAGTTTCCTAACCATAGACATGAGTTGTCATTTGATTAACGGGATCACATCATTGGGAGAATGATGTGATTGACTTGACCCATTCCGTTAGCTTAGCACTTGATCGTTTAGTTTGTTGCTATTGCTTTCTTCATGACTTATACATGTTCCTATGACTATGAGATTATGCAACTCCCGTTTACCGGAGGAACACTTTGTGTGCCACCAAACGTCACAACGTAACTGGGTGATTATAAAGGTGCTCTATAGGTGTCTCCAAAGGTACTTGTTGGGTTGGCATATTTCGAGATTAGGATTTTTCACTCCGATTGTTGGAGAGGTATCTCTAGGCCCACTCGGTAATGCACATCACTATAAGCCTTGCAAGCATTGCAACTAATGAGTTAGTTGCGAGATGATGTATTACGGAACGAGTAAAGAGACTTTCCGGTAACGAGATTGAACTAGGTATTGAGATACCGACGATCGAATCTCGGGCAAGTAACATACCGATGACAAAGGGAACAACGTATGTTGTTATGCGGTCTGACCGATAAAGATCTTCGTAGAATATGTAGGAGCCAATATGGGCATCCAGGTCCCGCTATTGGTTATTGACCGGAGAGGTGTCTCGGTCATGTCTACATAGCTCTCGAACCCGTAGGGTCCGCACGCTTAACGTTTGTTGACAATATAGTACTATATGAGTTATGTATGTTGGTGACCGAATGTTGTTCGGAGTCCGGGATGAGATCACGGACATGACGAGGAACTCCGGTATGGTCCGGAGATAAAGTTTGATATATGGGATAATAGTGTTTGGTCACCAGAAGGGTTCCGGAATTTACCGAAAGGGGTTCCGGATGTTTCCCGAAATGTTTGGGTACGAGAACACTTTATTTGGGCCAAAGGGGAAAGCTCGTAAGGTTTTTGGAAAGTGCAAAAGGAAGTTTTGCGGAGTCTAGGGGCCAGACGCCAGGGTCCCTGGCGTCTGGGTCCAGACGCCGGGAACCCTGGCGTCTGGCCCTGGAGTCCGAGAAGGACTCTTGCCTTTCGGGTGAAACCGACTTTGTGGAGGCTTTTACTCCAAGTTTCGACCCCAAGGCTCACCATATAAATAGAGGGGTAGGGCTAGCACCCAAGAGATCAAGAAACACCAAGCCGTGTGCCAGCAACCCCGTCCCCTCTAGTTTATCCTCCGTCCTAGTTTTCGTAGTGCTTAGGCGAAGCCCTGTGGAGATTGTTCTTCACCAACACCGTCACCATGCCGTCGTGCTGCCGGAACTCATCTACTACTTCGCCCCTCTTGCTGGATCGAGAAGGCGAGGACGTCACCGAGCTGAACGTGTGAAGAACTCGGAGGTGCCGTGCTTTCGGTACTTGGATCGATCGGATCATGAAGATGTACGACTACATCAACCGCGTTAATATAACGCTTCCGCGAACGGTCTACGAGGGTACGTAGACAACACTCTCCCCTCTCGTTGCTATGCATCACCATGATCTTGCGTGTGCGTAGGAAAATTTTGAAATTACTACGTTCCCCAACAATTGCTTGCGCCACCACCTTGATCAAAATTTCTTTATTACCCGATGAGACATATTGTTCACTCCAATCAATTAATCTCTTCCTCAATCTTTCCTGAAGTGATTCAAATTGTCCCTTATGCAATCTTCCTTCAGCACAGGAAGGCTGAGGTACTTTGGCTCAAACACCTGTTGCATAACCTCAAGGGTGCACTTGACTTCATCCGCCACCGCAACAGAGTAATTGTCTGAGAAAAGGATGGAACACTTCTCTAGGTTAATGAGTTGACCCGTCGCTGAAGTATAAGTGTTCAACAACCCCTTAACAATGCTCGCCTGCTGGCCAGACGCTTCAAACAGCAGCATAGTATCATCCGCAAATAGCAAGTGAGAAATAACTGGTGCACCACGGCAGATAGCCACCCCCTTTAGAGAACCTTCACCAACTGATTTTGAGAAGAGTGCAGACAGGGCGTCAGCAACAAAAAGAAATAAGAAAGGGAAAATTTTGTTTTTGCCACTCTAGATTTTGCCATTTTTTCTTATGCCACTCTAGATTTTAACATTTCAGTTCTGCCACTCTTAGCTATTGACAATTATCACAATTGCCATTCCGTGGCAAAACCAAAATAAATTAGAGTGGCAATAGTGATACATTGTCCAAAGCTAGAGTGGCAAAAGTGAAATAAAATTAATTTGCTATTGCCATATAATGGCAATTGTGATATTTTTCAAAAGCTAAGAGTGGCAATACTGAAATGTCAAAATCTAGAGTGGCATAAGGAAAATTGGTAAAATCTAGAGTGGCAAAATCTAGAGTGGCGATAAAGGGTCACCTTGCCTTAGTCCTCTAGAGGAAATGAAACTCTCAAACAATTGTCCATTGAATTTGACATAATATTTCATTGATTTCACACACACCATAATCCAAGAAATCTACTGTTGGGTGAAGCCCCATTTACCAAGTGCTTTCTCCAAAAAATCCTAGTCAACACGATCATATGCCTTTGACAAATCAAGCTTGTAAGCACACGCCGCCGGCCTGTTTTGTTTCAGCGACGGTATATGATGAAGACATTCAAAAGCAATTATAAAATTGTCAGAGATAAGCCTTCCTAGGATAAAGGCACTCTGATTCTCTGAAATTAACTCCACAAGCATCGGCCTTAGCCTGTTCACCAAACATTTTGAAACAATCTTGTAAATGACGTTACATAGGCTTATCGGTCTAAAATCCTTGAGTTCCATTGGGAAAGGAATTTTTGGGATAAAAACAATAGCCGTGTCGTTTACCCCGTCAGGCATTATTCCTGACTTAAAGAACTCCAAAACAGCAGCAATAATTTCAGATTTCAGCACGGCCCAATTCTGTTGGAAGAACCTAGCCGGGAGACCGTCTTTATTCATCCAAAACCACGGTCATAGGTACAAGGTTTGGGCCATGAGGATTGCCCAACCACACATGTTCACCTACATCTAGGTTACAAACAAATTTGGCAAGATTATGAGCCTCAAAATGAAAGTTCCTACGCTCAAAAAGAAAAGAGCTGGAATTGAAACTATTACATGCGTACTGTATATATGTCTCAGCAGACCTGGAACAAATGTCGCCCTTTGCTGTTTAGGCCCGGTTCAGTTATACCCTTTATGGGCTGAGAGCTACTAACTTTTGTTTTATGCTTAGCTATGGGCTGTGTGCCCGTTGTGCAACTTGGGCCGGTAGGTTTCTCCATCTTTGCCCGTTTTTCCTGTCAGAGAATTGATCTTTTGCCCCACATTTCGTTGCAATTGGATCATTTGTCACCCCTAAAAAGGGAACCTAGATCATTTGCAATTTTCCATTTCTTGCCATATCAAGATAATCTGGCATGACGCGGACACCAATTGCCCTTATCTACCTCGTTTACCTCGGACGCCCTCAAGAATTGCGCGACGGTGGTAACACGAGCCGTTTCCCAGGTGCAAGGTATTTTTATCGTTGTGTGCAGGCTCAAGCAGCCATATGGAAAAACATATACGAGCAAGAAAAGCTCGGAAAAGAACCGGTTAGGAGAAATGAGAATCAATTCATCAAAGTCCTGGAAAAAGCTGGCAAAATAATAATTAACACGGATGAGAAGGCAAACCTCTCAAGGTAAAAACACTGAAAAAGTAAGCATGAATGACACTCGGGGCAAATGTGTAAATCAGTGTAGTTAGGAGTGTTGAACATGAATTTTCAGCTAAACCGACGGACATTGCAGCTCGTTGCCACATTACTAAGGCCTTCCACAATGTATGCCCGCACCGGTACCAAATGCGCTTTCCAACCATTTGGCGTTTGTGCCCTACAGGCTACATTGCACTCCAATGTGAAGCTGGTGCCAGAACTTTTTCTTTGGTCGTCGGTGGTGATGTGGCACCTTTTTCGCCAATTTGACATTGGCAGCACCGTTGAAGGCCTAACAACTTGGTAATGCGGCACCTTTTTGGCCAATTTGGCACCGGTAGCACCGTTGAAGGCCTAGCAACTTCTTTCATACGGAACCTAGTTTGTCATCTTGGGCGACAACACGCTTTACTAGGACAACTCTATCAGAGTCGCCATATCGGCCTGATTGGCGTGACAACTTTCCTATGGAACCCGGCTTGTACCATCTTGGACAATGACACGCTTTGGTGAGTCGCACACACACGCACACGCACACGCGTGTCCACCATGCGAGAAATAGGATTCCTCAACGGACGGTGGTGGCTTGACTCGTCTTTGAGGGTGATGTTTCCCGCTGAAAGGTACTGTTGTTTTCGGTTGATATTTTTCTCCCCAGCTTAAAACTTCCAGCAATGGCACTCGTCGCCAAAAGAAGAAGTTCCAGCACGACACGGTTCCTAGCTAGCTACTCCAACATCCCCAAACTGACTTGAGTGGGCAACAGGCCTGTGAGTTGTCAAAGTGCTGGTGGTGCATCTCCTGTTCTGTCCTGAAAGTTCATCTCCAGCCGAGAGATACGTCAATCTGAACCACCCATGCGAAAAATCTCGCTGAAGCAAATCCAAATCCCTCCCAAAGTTGTACTCCCTCCGTAAAGAAATAAAATAGTGATCCAAACACTCTTATATTTCTTTATAGAGGGGTACTAAATCAGAGACAGTTATTTTAAGACGGAGGAAGTAGCATACATGATGTGAATTCCCTCAGAAAAGAAGCATCCATGGTGTGAAAGTATGTACTCCCTTCGTTCCACAATACATGCCTTTCATTTGTCAAAATATAGATGTATCTAGACATATTTTAGTATATAGGTACATCCATGAACAAATAGGGAGTATAAACCACCCTTCTTTCATCTCACACAACATCAAAAACCGGGCAAGAGACGTACATACATAAATAAGCTTGTTCCTACTCTCCACATGTCACAATCTGCAATCATATTCATACAACAGGAATACCTGGTCCTGGTGAGATAGATAGTAACAGCTGCATTGTCTGTTAGCATGAAGGTATCAGCAACACTAGAAGCAGCAGAATAAGCCACGCGGAGCGAGCGATGGATGAAGAAGAAACATCAGTTACAAGGTACAAATAGCGGTTACATTCGACGGCCTGAACAGGCACGCTCCTTCAAACCCGTTCAGGAGGCACCGCCACAATGCGGTTTCCGAAAATCGCAATTAACATGCATAGAGTATTTGGTTGACTAAGAGAGAGGACTAACAAGTTCAATGGCGAAAAAGAAAAAGGAAAGAAGAAAACTTGGGGAGGAGGCTCCAGAAAAGAGCATACAATCTACAACAAATGAGAGTACCTTCCCAGGCCAAGAGGGGGAGCTCTACACTTTCTCTTTCTGTGGTGCCTCAGCTCAAATGTGCTGTTGTTCCGGAGGATCCATAATGCACCACCAAAGAGAGGCTAGAAGAACTCAAACTCTAGGTAGTTGTCCGAGCCCTTCTGGTTGGAGGCCGGCGCGACCTTCCCGTTCGCCGACGGGGCCTGCTTCGGGCGGCAGTCCAGCTCCACGGGCTTGGGTATGTCCGGAGGGCTCGCGCATCTTATAAGGGCCCAGTTCACGCCCTCGAAGAAGGGGTGCTGCTTTATCTCCGTGGCCCCACGCTTGTGGCCCAGCCGGTGCTGCGGGTCCTTGACCAGTAGTCCCCTTATCATGTCCCTTGCCGAGAAGCTCACTAGCGGGGACTCTGGGAACCGCAGGGGCTGACCGACGACGTTGAAAAGCGTCGCTCGGTTGCCTGAACCCTTGAAAGGGGTCTTGCCGAACAGTAGTTCGTACAAGAATATGCCAAAGGTCCACCAATCCACCGCGCTGCCATGGCCTTCCCCTTTCACTATCTCTGGGGCCAGGTACTCGTGGGTGCCCACAAAGGACATAGACCGAGCATCAGTTGGCTCGGCGATCATCTCAGGGAATAGGTTAACCTGGTTCACGATGTCCGGCTTTGGCTTCTCCTTCTTAGACTTTGACTTGGACTTGGATTTCGAGAAGAATCGAGGACCAAAGCATGTGGTTGGAACAACACAGGATGGCTGAATGCACGCAGGTTGGACGCAGTACGCTGCATTGTTCCTCTGCAGCGCATCTAAGCCAGGATTTGCACCCCTGATCACGGTTGGGCTCACTGAACAACGAAGAGAGAGGTCAAAATCAGTCAGCATGATGTGCCCATCCTCCCGAACTAGGACATTTTCTGGCTTGAGATCACGGTATATAATCCCGAGCATATGCAGGTACTCCAATGCAAGGAGCACCTCTGCTACATAGAACCTGAAACATCAAGAGAGAAAGAAAAAAAAATAAGTTAAATCCTTCGTCAGCATTCAGCACAGCTTTCATAGGCAAATGAAAATCCAACAATGATCCACTTAGCAACGTGCAACTATCAGCATGGGACACATTAGTTTCTACAACATACTGCACCTTTCTGATTCTATTGTGCACAATAAACATGCTATATATTACGACGTAAAAAAGACTTAAGTATTTCATATGCAACCTGACTATGGCAACATGAAGCTATCAGGCCCAAAAATAATGAAGTGATGTTGAAGCAGACGAGACACATGATAAAATACCTAACAAAGAATGTTATAAACAAATCATTCATGTGAAATAATTAGCAAGAGAAAGTGCATACTTTGCTGCTTGCTCTGAAAAATGTTTTCCAGGCTGCCTTTGTCGAAGAGTGTGCAAGTCCCCTCCAGGGCAGAACTCCATAACCAGACACGAAAACTTGTCCGTCTCAAAATGAGTATATAGGGTCGGCAGAAATGGATGATCCAGGGACTGCAGTATCTCCCGCTCGGTCTGTGCCCGGAGCAGCTTCTTCCGACTAGCCAGAGATGTTTTATCCATCACCTTCATTGCAAAGTGACTCTTGGTACCACTCAATTCAGAGAGATACACACTTCCGATATCACCAGAACCCAGCTTCTTAAGCAACCTAAATTGGTTCAGACCAAGAACGCCCTCCCTGGATTTGACCACTTGGATGGCCTCCCACCTCGAATCATTCCCTTTGTGGGGCTTTGTGGTGGCACTGCTCATACTGCTGCAGGAGCTCTCATCACTCAAATCACTGCTTGCACTAACACGGCACATGCTGCTCTTGCCACTCTCGGTGAAATCTCGGCCACTTGTCTTAGCACTACCACTGGTCTTACCCAGACTATTTGTCCCATCACTCACTTTAGCTGAAATAAAGCTATCACTGATACTACTCTTTTGCGACGACTTCTTTTCTTGATTCTCGTTGGAATCGGAGTTCTTAGTCTCTTTTGACTCATCAGATTCTGCCTCTGGGGCTAGTGGCACATCCAGGCCCCCAGAGTCTGAGGAGAGATCTGGAGCATCCTTGTCCAGCACAGGAGCTGGAGATTCTTGCTGCTGGTCCGGCTCCCCGGAAACCTCCTCAGCAGCAGATCGCTGCCTGTCATCTTCACCCATTTCCTTTGGCTTTGCCGCTTGCTCCGGCATACTTTGGGAGGCAGGCTTGGAAGACATGAACTGAGCAAGCGGTTGACCGGAATCACAACAAACGCCCAGTCTAGGCGCCCGGTCAGTGCTCAGTACAAGGCTGACCGAGCAATTCCCAACCTCCTAACCTGCAAATCAATTCGCCCAGACAGCGTATCAGCATACCAATAAAATAACTAGGGTTTGTTCGTATCAATTCACCAGAAGAGAACAAGGATCAGAAATATTCCAAGAAATCCAAACCACCAGGTAAAATCGACAGAAACAACAACCTAAAACGGACACGCCGAGCAGAAAAGAAAGAAATCCCTACACAGAAAGAGAAAGGGGGGAATCATTTTGAGAACCACCCATGAGACCAAGAAGTCACCTGCAGACTCACACACAAGCTACTGCAACTAAGCGCTGGGCAGATCCATCCACCCGGCCGCCCCTGCCACTCCGCCGCATCCCAAAAGAGGAGAAGAGAGGAGGTGAAGGGAGGAGAGAGGTCCTGGCTAGAAAGAAGAAATCACAAGCCCCCCACTCCACCCCACCCCCAGGAAACCCCGAGCCAGCAGCATCTCCCACAAAAATAGGGCGGAGTGGGCCAGAACCGCGGGATTAATAACAAAAGGGAATCTTTAAGATATCCCCAAAGCGGCGAGGTGAAGGGGATGGAAAGGGGGAGGAAGGAAGGAGAGAGCATTGCAACCTGGCACAGCTGCGAGCTCGTCACAAGGCGCACACATCCCACCTTTCCCCTCCCTTCCCCCAAAGGGAGAAGCAGGCATGATGGAGCGCGCCATGGATCATATGAGCCACAGCGCGGCAAGCACACATGCGGTGTCGCGCATACGTAGAGACAGACTAGCATGGCATCCACATCAGGGCATGGGGGGCACTCACTCCAGCGCCCCCATTGAATGCAAGCTAGCAGGCAAGCAACGGAAAGAAGAGAGAGAAAATGGTTTTTTAATGAATAAAAGGGGCGGGATTGGATCTGGAGAGTGATGGGCGGCGGCGGTAAAGCCGCACAAGCAGCAGATCAAGAAGGAGCACCCGCATATCCATCCCCACCTCCACCTGAGGAAAATGACGCCGCCCCTAAATCCCTAGGCGGCCGTCCAGTCAAGAAACCAAGCTGCCGGGCCGTGGCCGGGCGGGGGAGGCGGCATACCTTACCTTAGGAGGAGGGCGGGGTGGCCGTGGCGGCGGGTCGAGGGAGCGGAGACGCGGCGGCGGCGGGATATTCGTCGTCTCCGCGCGGAAGGCGGGCCATGTGCGGGCGGGGCTGGCAATGGCGGAGGGAAGTGGAGGGAGGTGGGGGCGGGTGGAGTGGCGAGAGTACTAATTGGTGTGGGGATTCATCCGGGCAAGGGGAGGAGAGCTGCTGGCGCTGGGTCAGTGGCTGGCCCAGCCTGCAAAGAGACAAGCGCTTGTGGGGGAGAAGGGGAGGGGATGGAGGGACGGGTCAAAGATGATGGTGGTGGTGGTGAAAAGCTGGGCTCTTGGGGCGCATAAACTAGTCTACAGAGCGGTTGATGATGATGGTGGTGAGTAAATTAAACATGGGTTAGGGTTAGGGTGGGTAGCCAGCCGAGGGTACGGCGTGCAGGGCGTGGTCTCCCTCCTCTCGCTCCCTCTTTTTCCCACGGACCGAGACTCCCGTGCCCAACGTCCACTTTCCTCCTCCTTCCCCTGCTTGCGGGCGCTTCCTGTTGCAGAGATCTGGATGGCGATGGTGGTGCTGGAGGCCCATCCTGGCCGTCCGTTCTTCTCATCTAGCATGTGTGCATGCTGTAAAGGAATTTGTGTGTGCATGCTGTAAAGGAATTTGTTTTGGAATTCAAAGGCATTGATCTAAAAGTTTGTGTTATAGAGTCAAGCTCGTTCGATCAATTTGATACGGTCTATCCATTCCGGGAGAGGGTTTAGGGCGCGTAAGTGTGGCGCACGCAGATTCTGTGCCGTTGATTTGCGCCAAGATTCGCGTTTGGGGATGTATAGACAGGTTTTTGTTTTCACTTTTATCTATAATATATGTTCGCATATCATGACGATATACCTGTTCATGTGGGGTCGTGTAGATAGGGAAATGACAAACACTTGAAGATAAGGAAAAATGGTTCACCGGACCCTAGTTATGGTACTCTTGCTGCTTCTTCTTTGTTCTTCTCTCATGTGCATCAAAATAGAATATCCACCTTCGAACATCATTTGAGTACATACGCAAAAAGAAAAGAGATCATCTTGTGTCCTTGGAGATTGAAGCCATCAAGATAAGAAGCACCACAACAGTATATTTGGTGCAAACAGGTACATATTCGACTGCAAACTTGATTTTCTTGTTTAGTCCTTGGAGCGATCTTGTTTGTTCAAGAACGAGCTTTTAATGTGTGCTATAGCTGGAACATTCTGATATTTGATATTTGTATTTATTGCGTCAGTGTTCGCGTTGGTCATTTGTTATCTTTGAAATATTGAGTACTTTTAATTTGAAATTGTATGAGCTAGAATCTTATGATGCGTCTGTAAACAATGGGAGCACATGTATGTGTATAAAATATATTTTCACAAATTTTTAGAGAAAAGTCATACGCCCGACTTTATGAATAAAGCCACCAGACAGAGTCAACGAGACCACACAAAAGTTTCACCAACATAAGGGACACAGTACGAAAGAGTAAACGGTGGCACGCAGGCTAGATAACAGTGGAATCTATTTTCACAAATTTTTAGAGAAAAGTCATACGCCCGACTTTATGAATAAAGCCACCAGACAGAGTCAACGAGACCACACAAAAGTTTCACCAACATAAGGGACACGGTACGAAAGAGTAAACGGTGGCACGCAGGCTAGATAACAGTGGAATCTATTTTCACAAGTTACAGACGCTGAAGGTAAATTATATGAACTTTAAAATCCATATTTCTTCCTGTGAAACTTGAACATTGCGTAAATTTAATTGAGTCGTAGATCATTACTGTATATCATTCTCGGTAAAAATAGTTGTGTTGAGTGGCCGAGAATAATTTTATATTGGAAGGTCAAAACTTTTGAAAGGACAATCTTTGCAAGTCGTTAATAAAACTAACCCTAAAACCCTAAACCCCTAAACCCTAATAATCTACAAGGCACAAATAGTAATGGCATCGCAACTAATCACAAATTATAAAAGAAAACTTACACCCTAATAGTGAACAATAAACCTAATAATCTACAACATATAATTATTATTGTCAATGAAACTATTGCTTGTTATGCCTAGATAGGGGTTTCCTTGAAGGGGATGTTGTAGACACTTATGAAAAAATAAAAACTATATTTAGGCACCCCATGAATGAGAAAGTTGAATCTACATCTCTTTTGCTCTCCTACCAAAATGAATCTATTAAAGAGATAAAGGCTAGCCTAGATACAAACCTCCATAACATACTTAATCTTTCTTCTACCATTAATAGCTATGTGCTTTATCAAAATAGAAGGATTACTTCTATAGATAGCAAGTTTGCTCTTTTCTTTCCTAATACCAAAGATGGCAATACCTAGATCTATTCTTGCTTGTTATGCCTAGCTAGGGGCGTTAAACGATAGTGCTTGTTGGGAGGCAACCCAATTTTATTTTTATTCCTTACTTTTTGTTCCTGTTTAGTAATAAATAATTTATCTAGCCTCTGTTTTAGTTGTATTTTTTGTGTTTAATTAGTGTTTGTGCCAAATAGAACCATTGGGAAGACTTGGAGAAAGTCTTGTTGAACTTGCTGTAAAAAACAGAAACTTTAGCGCTCACGAGAACTGCTGTCATTTTTATTTGGAGAGTGATATTTAGTTAATTCTTTTTGCAGATGATTAATAGATAAATTCCTCACGTCCAGCAATTTATTTTAAAAAATTTGGGGTTCCAGATCTTGCGTTAGCTACATATTACTACAGACTGTTCTGTTTTTGACAGATTTTATTTTTCGTGTGTTGTTTGCTTATTTTGATGAATCTATGGCTAGTAAAATAGTTTATAAACCATAGAAAAGTTGGAATACAGTAGTTATAACACCAATATAAATAAAGAATGAGTTCATTATAGTACCTTGAAGTGATCTTTTATTTTCTTTCGCTAACAGAGCTCACGAGATTTTCTACTTTAAGTTTTGTGTTGTGAAATTTTTAAGTTTTGGGTAAAGATTTGATGGATTATGGAACAAGTAGTGGCAAGAGCCTGAGCTTGGGGATGCCCATGGCACCCCAAGATAATCTAAGGACACCTAAAAGCCAAAGCTTGGGGATGCCCCGGAAGGCATCCCCTCTTTCGTCTACTTCTATCGGTAACTTTACTTGGAGCTATATTTTTATTTATCACATGCTATGTGTTTTGCTTGGAGCGTCTTGTATCATTTGAGTCTTTGCTTGTTAGTTTACCACAATCATCCTTACTGTACACACCTTTTGAAAGAGCCATACATGATTTATAATTTGTTAGAATACTCTATGTGCTTCGCTTATATCTTTTGAGTTATATAATTTTGCTCTAGTACTTCACTTATATCTTTTAGAGCACGGTGGTGGATTTGTTTTATAGAAACTATTGATCTCTCATGCTTCACTTAGATTATTTTGAGAGTCTTAAATAGCATGGTAATTTGCTTAAAATCCTAATATGCTTGGTATACAAGATTAATAATAAAACTTTTTTATGAGTGCGTTGAATACTATGATAAGTTTGATACTTGATAATTGTTTTGAGATATGGAGATGGTGATATTAAAGTCATGCTAGTTGAGTAGTTGTGAATTTGAGAAATACTTGTGTTGAAGTTTGTGATTCCCGTAGCATGCACGTATGGTGAACCGTTATGTTATGAAGTCGGAGCATGATTTATTTTTTGATTGCCTTCCTTATGAGTGGCGGTCGGGGACAAGCGATGGTCTTTTCCTACCAATCTATCCCCCTAGGAGCATGCGCGTAATACGTTGCTTTGATAACTTGTAGATTTTTGCAATAAGAATATGAGTTCTTTATGACTAATGTTGAGTCCATGGATTATATGCACTCTCACTCTTCCACCTTTGCTAGCCTCTCTAATACCGCGCATCTTTCACCGGTATCATACACCCACCATATACCTTACTCAAAACAGCCACCATACCTACCTATTATGGCATTTTCATAGCCATTCCGAGATATATTGCCATGCAACTTTCCACCGTTCCATTTATTATGACACACCCCATCATTGTCATATTGCTTAGCATGATCATGTAGTCGACATCGTATTTGTGGCAAAGTCACCATTCATAATTCTTTCATACATGTCACTCATGAGTCATTGCATATCCCGGTACACCGCCGGAGGCATTCATATAGAGTCATATTTTGTTCTAACTATCGAGTTGTAATTGTTGAGTTGTAAGAAAAATAAAAGTGTGATGATCATCATTATTAGAGCATTGTCCTAGTGAGGAAAGCATGATGGAGACTATGATTCCCCCACAAGTAGGGATGAGACTCCGGACGAAAAAGAAAAAAAGAAAAATAGAAGAGGCCATAAAAAAAGTCTCAAATATAAAAATGAGAGAAAAAGAGAGAAGGGACAATGTTACTATCCTTTTACCACACTTGTGCTTCAAAGTAGCACCATGATCTTCATAGTAGAGTGCCTCTCATGTTATCACTTTCATATACTAGTGGGAATCTTTCATTATAGAACTTGGCTTGTATATTTCAATGATGGGCTTCCTCAAATTGCCCTAGGTCTTCATGAGCAAGCATGTTGGATGTACACCCACTTAGTTTCTTTTTGAGCTTTCATATACTTATAGCTCTAGTGCATCCATTGCATGGCAATTCCTACTCACTCACATTGATATCTATTGATGGGCATCTCCATAGCCCGTTGATACGCCTAGTTGATGTGAGACTATCTTCTCCCTTTTTGTCTTCTCCACAACCACCACTCTATTCCATCTATAGTGCTATATTCATGGCTCACGCTCATGTATTACGTGAAGATTGAAAAGGTTTTGAGAATGTCAAAAGTATGAAACAATTGCTTGACTTGTCATCGGGGTTGTGCATGATTTAAATATTTTATATGGTGAAGATAGAGCATAGCCAGACTATATGATTTTGTAGGTTTAACTTTCTTTAGCCATGTTATTTTGAGAAGACATAATTGTTTTGTTAGTATGCTTGAAGTATTATCAATATGAACTTTTGTCTTGAATCTTTCAGATCTGAATATTCATACTACAATTAAGAAGAATTACATTAAAATTATGCCAAGTAGCACTCCGCATCAAAAATTTTGTTTTTATCATTTAACTACTCGAGGACGAGCAGGAATTAAGCTTGGGGATGCTTGATACGTCTCCAACGTATCTATAATATTTGATTGCTCCATGTTATATTATCTACTGTTTTGGACATTATTGGGCTTTATTATCCACTTTTATATTATTTTTGGGACTAACCTATTAACCTGAGGCCCAGCCCAGAATTGCTGTTTTTTGCCTGTTTTAGGGTTTCGAAGAAAAGGAATATCCAACGGAGTCCAAACGGAATGAGACCTTCGGGAACGTGATTTTGTCAACGAATAAGACCAGAGAGACCCTACATCAAGAAAGAAAACAGGAGGCCACGAGGTAGGAGGGTGCGCCCACCCCCACCAGGCGCGCCCTCCACCCTCGTGGGCCCCCTGTTGCTCCACCGATGTACTCCTTTCTCCTATATATATCCACGTACCCCCAAACGATCAGAAAAGGAGGCAAAACCCTAATTCCACCGCCGTAACTTTCTGTATCCACGAGATCCCATCTTGGGGCCTGTTCCGGAGCTCCGCCGGAGGGGGCATCGATCACGGAGGGCTTGTACATCAACACCATAGCCTCTCCGATGAAGTGTGAGTAGTTTACCTCAGACCTACGGGTCCATAGTTAGTAGCTAGATGGCTTCTTCTCTCTTTTTGGATCTCATATAATGTTCTCCCCCTCTCTTGTGGAGATCTATTCGATGTAATCTTCTTTTTGCGGTGTGTTTGTTGAGACCGATGATTTGTGGGTTTATGATCAAGTCTATCTATGAATAATATTTGAATCTTCTCTGAATTCTTTTATGTATGATTGGTTATCTTTGCAAGTCTCTTCGAATTATCAGTTTGGTTTGGCCTACTAGATTGATCTTTCTTGCAATGAGATAAGTGCTTAGCTTTGGGTTCAATCTTGCGGTGTCCTTTCCCGGTGACAGTAAGGGCAGCAAGGCACGTATTGTATTGTTGCCATCGAGGATAACAAGATGGGGTTTTCTTCATATTGCATGAGTCTATCCCTCTATATCATGTCATCTTGCTTAAGGCGTTACTTTGTTTTTAACTTAATACTCTAGATGCATGTTGAACAGCGGTCGATGAGTGGAGTAATAGTAGTAGATGCAGGCAGGAGTCGGTCTACTTGTCTCGGACGTGATGCCTATATACATAATCATACCTAGATATTCTCATAACTATGCTCAATTCTGTCAATTGCTCAATAGTAATTTGTTCACCCACCGTAGAATACTTATGCTCTCGAGAGAAGCCACTGGTGAAACCTATGGCCCCCGGGTCTATCTTTATCATATTAATCTCCTACTACTTAGTTATTTACTTTGCCTTTATTTTACTTTGCATCTTTTATCATAAAAATACCAAAAATATTATCTTATCATATCTATCAGATCTCACTCTCGTAAGTGGCCCTATAGGGATTGACAACCCCTATTTGCGTTGGTTGCGAGGATTTATTTGTTTTGTGCAGGTGCGAGGGACTCGCGCGTAGCCTCCTACTGGATTGATACCTTGGTTCTCAAAAACTAAGGGAAATACTTACGCTACTTTGCTGCATCATCCCTTCCTCTTCGGGAAAAACCAACGCAGTGCTCAAGAGGTAGCAAATTGTTTTCACAAATCAATATTTGACAGTAGAAGGATGACCATTGAAGAATAGAAGGATATATATTTGAGGCAAGAGAACAAAAAAGGTTGGGAAAATAACAGTAGCGAGTTTGCATGGGAAAATGATGCATCAAAAAACAACAAAAAGAACAACACAAACGGATGAATGGAGATCACGTAAACGAAAGCATTGTACAGAAGGGAAAGGAAGATAAAAGAAGAGTAGAAAGCGCAGAAATGAAATAACATAAGAACAAGGTGAGGATGAAGGAAGAAAGAAGATGCACAGTGGCCGGAACTCGTGGAACAGGCTTCGTAACAGAACGGTGGGTGTAGGATACAGACAGGTAGACAGTCGTATTTGTACAGAATAAACACGTATATTGTTTCATATTCAGAGAATTAACAATTTCCATCCATTTTCAACCATTTTCTGTCTAAGCATGTGCAAGGATCACGATGCAGATGGATGTCAGCAGGTATTTTCGCAGGTGTGTGCCCCTGCGAATTTACATATCCATTCATATGGTATAACTCCTCGATAGTTCAACACATTTCTCTCGACGAGATGTATCAGCACTACTTCCATCATTAAGAAGAGGAGCAAGGAAATTATTGGGGAAAACATGAATGAGAAGAATTAGGTCACACCAATGATCACAACAAAAGAGAATGTAGAAGAGAAAAGCTAGGTCGAGGATAGAACAGGGCAAGCGTCGAAAAGAAAAAAGAAGCATAGTGCCATCATTTTCCATGTCCCCACGAACAAGAGGTTGCACAAGGAACACCATCACCATAGACGAAGAGCGGCAATCAACCGAGACCAACCATGATGTTTCTGTTGGGGAACTTAGTAATTTAAAAAAATTCCTACGCACACGCAAGATCATGGTGATGCATAGCAACGAGAGGGGAGAGTGTGATCTACGTACCCTTGTAGACCGACAGCGGAAGCATTATGACAACGCGGTTGATGTAGTCGTACGTCTTCACGGCCCGACCGATCAAGCACCGAAACTACGACACCTCCGAGTTCTAGCACATGTTCAGCTCGATGACGATCCCCGGACTCCGATCCAGCAAAGTGTCGGGGAAGAGTTCCGTCAGTACGACGGCGTGGTGACGATCTTGATGTTCTACCGTCGCAGGGCTTCACCTAAGCACCGCTACAATATTATCGAGGATTATGGTGGAAGGGGGCACCGCACACGGCTAAGAGAACGATCACGAAGATCAACTTGTGTGTCTAGAGGTGCCCCCCTGCCCCCGTATATAAAGGAGCAAGGGGGAGGAGGCCGGCCCTAGGAGGGGCGCGCCAGGGAGTAGGATTCCTACTCCTAGTTGGAGTAGGTTTTCTCCTTTCCTAGTCCAACTAGGAGAAGGGGGGAAAGGGGGGAAGAGTGGAAGGAAGGGAGAGAGGGGTCGTGCCCCAAACCCCTTGTCCAATTTGGACTGGGCTTGGGAGGGGCGTGCGCCACCTCCTGGTCCTTCCCACTAAGGCCCATTAAGGCCCATTGCTTCTTCCTCGTATTCCCGTAACTCCTCGGTACCTCTGAAAATACCCGAATCACTCGGAACCTTTCCGATGTCTGAATATAGCTGTCCAATATATCGATCTTTACGTCTTGACCATTTCGAGACTCCTCGTCATGTCCCTGATCTCATCTGGGACTCCGAACTCCTTCGGTACATCAAAACTCATAAAGTCATAATATAACTGTCATCGAAACCTTAAGCGTGCGGACCCTACGGGTTCGAGAACAATGTAGACATGACCGAGACACGTCTCCGGTCAATAACCAATAGCGGAACCTGGATGCTCATATTGGCTCCCACATATTCTATGAAGATCTTTATCGGTCAGACCGCATAACAACATACGTTGTTCCCTTTGTCATCGGTATGTTACTTGCCTGAGATTCGATCGTCGGTATCTCAATACCTAGTTCAATCTCGTTACCGGCAAGTCTCTTTACTCGTTCCGTAATACATCATCTCGTAACTAACTCATTAGTTGCAATGCTTGCAAGGCTTATGTGATGTGCATTACCGAGAGGGCCCAGAGGTACCTCTCCGACAATCGGAGTGACAAATCCTAATCTCGAAATACGCCAACCCAACATGTACCTTTGGAGACACCTATAGAGCTCCTTTATAATCACCCAGTTATGTTGTGACGTTTGGTAGCACACAAAGTGTTCCTTCGGCAAACGGGAGTTGCATAATCTCATAGTCGTAGGAACATGTATAAGTCATGAAGAAAGCAATAGCAACATACTAAACGATCGGGTGCTAAGCTAATGGAATGAGTCATGCCAATCACATCATTCTTCTAATGATGTGATCCCGTTAATCAAATAACAACTCTTTTGTTCATGGTTAGGAAACATAACCATCTTCGATTAACGAGCTAGTCAAGTAGAGGCATACTAGTGACACTCTGTTTGTCTATGTATTCACACATGTATGATGTTTCCGGTTAATACAATTCTAGCATGAATAATAAACATTTATCATGATATAAGGAAATAAATAATAACTTTATTATTGCCTCTAGGGTATATTTCCTTCAGTTTCAAGGCTATTGGCACAACCGAAGGGCAACAAGCAACCGAGTCCACATCCAGACGAAGAGCCAGACGCGACCGAGGCTACAACACAACAACGGCACTGCTGGTGAAGTCTAAGGGTATCAAGGAGCTAAGTCCACACTCAGATTGATTCATTGTGCACACCCACCACTGAGATCGCTAAAAGGTAAACTCTGACACCGTCGGCACGAACAGAGAAGAAGAGCATTCAATGAAGGGGGCGACGCTCGAAGCGCCACCATCGAAGGATCCAAAAGGATATGAGGTTTTCCCCGGAGACTACAAATAAGGAGGAAGTGTCGCAGCCTTGCAGCTCCATCAAACAATGCCTCCATGGAGGTGAGCGACACCCGAAGGCACCGCCATCGTCCACTCCAGCACGGAATGGACTAATCATGCACCACTGGTACATGGGTTCGAAGAGCGAGAAAGACAACTGTGTAAACCTTAAACCCACAAAAACATAAGAATGCATTTCAGGCTTATTCTTCTTTTGCAGTATGTGGAATTATGCCCAAAGGAATATTACTCCATAGACATTGTTTACAGCTAGCCATTTATTAACAGAACAGTTGAACTCCAAGCCTATTTTTGTTGGTTTGTAAAGTGGCATTCCAAGTATATTTTACCGAAAGAGTATACTACCTTCATAAGAAATTAGTTATTGCTGAAATGGATGTACCTAGTCATATTTCAGTGTTAGATACATCCGTTTAAGCGACGAGTAATTCCGGACGGGCGTTTGTATATATTGAGCGTGCTTGTTCGACTCCAAGCATATTACTAATAACAAATTTTTCAACAAACTATTTGATCAATGTCGGTTCGTTTTGCTGGCAGTCAGTCCATCAAACGCAGGCCATATACTTTTGTTCACAACAACATAAAAGTTATACATACATCTTGGATACCAACCAAACATTCTTCCTTTGGCAACACAGTAACCCTCCACGTGATTGTTGTCTCAAGAAAATTAACCTACACGTCATTAGCACCGATGCTGACACTTGGTCCACAGTCCCTGGCGCGGCCGGCAGTTTGGGTACTGGCGCATAAACTATGCAACGGTGCTGCTACCACACCAGCATTCCCAAATTAATCTCCGGCGCCCAAAGCGGCCCTGGGGCGACGCATCTCAAATCTTGACGCACAGCGACCCAACTGATCACATGTGATGGTGGCCGATCTTGATCTGGGCGCACCGATCTTGAGCACCAGCAGCAAAGCAAGCTGAGATCTTTTTCAATTAGCGGCTGCCACGCTGAAATTGCTAATTGGACACAAATACAGGTTTCTAATTAAGCATTGCTGGTGCTGCTATCTTGAGCGTCGCTGCCAATGGCCGATTGAGCGGGGTTCGGTTTGGCGCCTTTTGGGCAGCAGACAGCAACCTGAAAACTGCCGATGGATGGAGGAGCACTAACGCGACATGACATGGAGTTTGTTAAACATATGCGTAATGCCCATCTCTTTTCGCCCTCTTTCCCGTGTCGCCCAACGCGGGCGTCCCTTTCCGGCTTGTCGATCGGCTCCGTGGATCTACCACGCAGGTGCATTTTTTTTTCCTTTCGGGGGTGATGGATTAATGGATCCGCACACACGCACGTCACCGTACCGTGGAATCCTTGACGGGTTAGGTTTTCTGAGAAAAGAGCATGGGTGTTAGGTCAGTGATTTAGCGTTAAGTGAGCAATTACACGCACCGTGTTACGCGTCGATCGAAACCGAGCCGTGGTCTTTTTCTTTCTTTGATTGATGAAAGAGGGCAAATGACTCACTATCATGTTCATTATTAATTAAAGAGAGTCGATTTTAGACATTATCCTGCAAAGCAAGGGAACAAAGAAATTGCATTACTTAAATGCCTTCGCACCCGCGTTGGCCTGAAGTCAGTCCTCACCTTTGATCTAAGCAACAATCACCATAGTGGGAGTGTTAATGTCTCGGAATACCCTTGTGTTGCACCCCTTCCAAATCTCACACTAAACCAGCTCATCAGGGAGTCATGGGTCCTTCTAACCACTTCTTTTGCTCATAGTGTCAGTCCACTACGATCCGTGGATCTACTACGCAAACGCATTTGTTTTAGATGTTGGATTAATGGATCTGCACACACGCACAACACCATATCGTACAATCTTGAAGGGTTAGGTTTTCTGAAAGAGAGCACGAGTGTTAGGTCAGTGATTCGGTGTTAAGTGAACAATTACACGTACCATGTTACATGTGGATCAAAACCTGAGTCGTAGCTTTTTACTCTCTCTTTGAAACAAGGCAAATGGCTTGCATTTTCGTTAACAAAGAGAGAAGGTTTAGATATTATCCCACAAAGGAGGGAAACAAGCAAAATACTCTAATGACATTACATCACTCAAATGTCTTGCGCTTGCAATGATCCAAAGCGAGGCCTCGTCTTTCATCCAACCAACAATCACCGTAGTGAGGTGACAATGTTTTGGAATACCTTTACGTTGCGCTCCTTCTAAATCTCCCACTAAACCACTATCATTAAGCGGGCAAGAGCCCTTATGACCACTTTTCTTGCTCATAGTATCAATCCACCAAGCTTTCATCGAGGTAGTGTGTCTTCATTGCATAGGCAAAATATCATGAAGGCCAAGCCAATTGATGAGCTCCGCCCAAACTCAGGGAAAGTAGATGGGCGGATGACATAGACTTTTTTGCAAGGGGGACAAAGATCATGTTTAGCCATCCCCGCCAATGTAATCTATCCGTCGTATAGACACTGTTTTGACTAGCCAAACAAACAACTTAAGGGGGGAGATGTGTTTCTTTCCACACAATAAATGCCACAGACGAAGAGGTAAGGCTACCAAACCGCTCCTTGTAGGCCGATGATGTCAAGTACTCCCTCCGTAAACAAATATAAGAGCATTTAGATCCTTACTTTAGTGATCTAAACACTCTTATATTTCTTTACAGAGGGGTAAGTGCATCAGGTGCCCCCTTTCATAGGGTAGGAAAATCATAGGAATAGGAAAGTCATAGGAAATGAGATGACATGTATCTTAAATCCTATGAGTAGGAATGTAAGTGCATCTAGTGCCACCCCTAGTTGGTTTTGGAGTATTGACGACAAACCTAGTTGAGGGACTAATGTGTTTGTGAGAATTGCAGGATAACACAGGTAGAAGTCCCTCATTGATTCGGTTTTCCTACCAGAGATGACCCCTAAAAAGTATGAAGACATTGATGTCAAAGGTGGTATGTGAAGATATTCACATTGAAGACTATGACAAGAGAAGACATCACATGAAGCCTATGGAGCTCGAAGACTCAGATCTTTCGTAGTTCTTTTTCTTCTTTATTGAGTCATAGGAACCACCGTACTGTTAAGTGGGGTCGAAGAGAACCAGTCAGAATGACTGAAGTGATGCTTAACCAAAACCTATGTCTTCAAGTGAAGACTATGAGAGCAAATCTTGTCCAGAGTCGGACAAGTCAGCTTTGCTTGTAGCCCAAGTAAAGTTGTCGTGTGTGTTTGAAATCTGACCGTTGGAACACGTGTCAGTTCCTTAGTGACCCAGGGTCATTTCGGACAAATCAGGTCGGGTTGCCTAGTGGCTATAAATAGCCCACCCCCTACAACCATAAACGGTTGGCTGCTCAGAGTTAGAGTATGGCTTTTGTCGTTTGAGAGCAACCCACCTCGAAGCCTTTGAGAGAGAATTCCTTGCGAGGATAAAGCCCTAACCACCCAGAGCCAAAGAGTGTTAGGCATCACTTAAGTCTTCCTGTCTGTGTGATCTGAAGACTTATTACACTTGAGGACTGTGAATCCTCCAGCCGGTTAGGCGTCACGTTCTGAGCATCCAAGAGTCATTGTGGATCGCCGGTGAACGAAGTCTGTGCAGGTTTGGGAGTCTACCTTGAAGACTTACCAGAGTGATTGGGCGAGGTCTGTGTGACCTTAGCTCAAGGAGAATACGGTGAGGACTGGGTGTCCTGAGCTGCGTGTTCAGGACTGGGTGTCCGGGACTGTGTGTCCTCAGGTTTAAATACCTAGCCGCCCTAACCAGACATACAGTTGTCACAGCAACTAGAACTGATCCAACAAATAATTGTCTTCAACGAGTCACTGGTTTCATCCTTCCCTTCCCTTTACTTACTGTTGGTCCTTGTGAAGTCATTGTATGATTGCACTATCTTTTGTCTTCACTGAGTGACTGCTTGTTCTGATTGGCTTCATAATATCTTCCTACCCGATCCTTACTACCTAGCTGCTATTAGTCATTGTGCTTTCACTTCATTGAATACTTGACCATGGTTTACCTAGTGTAGTCTGCCTTCCGCTGCATGGTAATAGGTTTATTTCCATCGTTTGTCTTTGAAACTTCCACGTTTTGAAGACTTTCATAAAAATCGCCTATTCACCCCCCTCTAGTCGATATAACGCACTTTCAATTGGCATCAGAGCAAGGTACTCCCTTGTTCTGTGTGATTCGGTTTAACCACCTGGAGTTTTAGCTATGTCGACTGCATGGATAATTAAAGTCTCCGTTGCGTGCCCCGTCTTCGATGGAACTGAATATCCCTACTGGAAGAATAAGATGCGCATGCATCTTGAAGCCATTGACGTCGACCTATGGTATTTCGTCAAGAACGGCGTTCCCAAGGCTGGAGAAGGTGTCACTGCTGCTGACGTCAAGAAGTTCGTTCAACCGAACTCTACTGCCAAGAATATCATCTGTGGTCATCTGACCAAAGGACAGTATGGCCGCGTGAGTGCTTTGGAAACATCTAAGCTAGTCTGGGACTGGCTCTCCAAGGTCAACGAAGGCGTCTCAACCCAGAAAGATCAGAGAATCAGTGTCCTTCACAACATCTTCAACCGCTTCAAGAGAAATGACAATGAGAATGTCCAGCTCACGTTTGATCGACTCACTGACATCACAAATGAGCTTCAAGCCCTCGGCCCTACTGAGATCACCAAGCATGAAGTCGTCAAGACACTCCTGAGATCACTTGACAGTTCGTTTGACACCCTAGCCCTGATGATTCAAGAACGTCCTGATTTCAAGACACTCGATCCATCTGACATACTTGAGAGGCTCAACACACATGAGTTTCAGCTTTCTGAGAAAAGAGATATCTACGGTCCCAACTATGGGCGAACTCGTGCCTTGAAGGCAAAAGCTGTCTCCTCATCTGAAGAAGAATCTGACAGCAGTTCTGATGATCCTGAAGACATTGGAAAGGAGCTTGCTATGCTTGTGAAGAAGTTCCAAAAATTCACCAAGAAGAAAGGCTTCAGAAAGTCTTCACGATCAAGCTCAAGGAATGATGAAGCTTCTGCTCATGACTATAAGAAGAAAACATGCCACAAGTTCAAGAAACCTGGCCACTACATCTCTGAGTGTCCGCAGTGGGACATTGAGAACAAGAAGAAAAAGAAGAGCAAGGAGTATGATTCTGATGACAAGAAGAAGAATAAATACTCAAAGTCTTCTTCCAAGTCCTCCTCAAAGTCTTCATCACACAAGAAGAGCTCATCTGGCAAGGCACGTGCGTTTGTTGGCAAGGAAATGGATTCAGAGGAGGAGTCCGCTCCTGAGGAGGCGGAGGTGGAGTCTGAGGAGGAGTCCGATTCTGGCGTTGCGAGTCTGGCTACAGCATACGTTGTCAAGTCCATCTTCAACACTGAAGACAATGACTCCATCACTGACACCGATGCAAATGACAAGGACTACTCCGCTCCTACCTACTGCTTCATGGCACATGGTGCCAAGGTAAACACACGCACTACTCACTATCAAACATCTAGTGACGATGACTCTGATTGTGGTTCCAAACCCAGCTACAAAACACTAGCTAAAATTGCAACTAAACAACAGAAAACCATGGAACACATTCAAAAACTGTTAGACAAAAGCGATGATCTGTTAGACGCTGAAATGACTCGATCTCAGTCCTTAATTGAAGACATAAAAATCTTCACGTTAAGTATGAGGAACTTGAAAGTCATCATGAAACGCTCTCAACAGATCATGAAAGGCTTTCCTGTGATTATCTTCAAAGGAAGTAAGATCTTGAGAAATTGAGAGCGGCTCATGAAGATCTTCAAAAAGAAAACGAGTCGCTTCGCGCCGAACAGATTAGTTCAGCTCAGGATGGATTTGAACCACCATGTCTTAAATGCATTGAGCATGATAATGCTACTTCTGTTGCTGAATGTTCTACTGCTGCTACTGTTGCAATATCTTCAACTGTTGATGTGGGAACTAACCCCTCTGCTGAGGATACCATTGCTATTGCTGATGAGAATGCTAGGTTGAAGACATTGCTTGAAACAGGGATGTACAAAAGTCTCAAAGGGCATCAGACACTATGTGATGTCCTCAAAAGGTAGATCCTGAACCGAAACCCTAGGAAAGAGGGTGTTGGGTTCGTAAGGAAAATGAATGCTGATGGCTCTTACTGGAAACCTAAGCAGTACCCCAAAACCACATGGCTTGCTGCAAAGGAACCTTCAGCAGATCCATCCACTCTATCTGGCTTAACTTGTGCTAACCCCATTGTCATTGATGAATCCTTTGATGCAAACTATAAACTGTTTAAGAATCAGAATGGTGAAGTGTTTGCCAGGTATATTGGTACTAACTGCAGGAATGGACCGCCTATGAAGAAGATCTGGATGCCCAAAAAGTGTTTGGAGAATCTTCCTGTGAATGTCATCATGACACCACAGGTGAAGAAGACAAACCCCAGACCACAGGCTTCATACGGTCCAAAGGCTTCACACAGACAGAGGACTCACCGGAGTCAAACTAATGCAAATGTTTTGCAGGGAAGCCATACTCAGGCCTATGAATATGAGCGCGGTTCATCAAACCGCCATGTTCATAAGACCAAGAACTATTCTGCTTATTCTTATGAATACTATTGTCCTCCTGCAAGACTTTTCTCTAGGGCTGCAAAGCCAAAGTTCTCAGATGATGCACTTAGACTCATTGCTTCAAAGCCACCCTTGAAGATGTGGGTGGCTAAGAAAGCTTAACTCTCTTTTGCAGGGAAGGGTCTCCAGCAGAAAACCAAAATCGTCTGACGCTATTGCTGGGGACCTTAAACATCTTGTAGGGCGCAAGATCAAATGCCCAAATGGTCTTATTATGTACTTCGTTCCTGAATCGCTTGCTACTCGCCCTATCAGTCCAAATCTCGATCTAAGCTTTCATAACCCACTGGTTCGTCAAATGTTTTTGCTTCACAATTCTCTTCGTGAAGCCTATCCCCCTAACTGCACTGTAGGGTACGACACCAGCAGCTTCAGAATGGATTATTGATAGTGGGTGTACCAATCACATGACTGGCAAGAGAAGCCTTCTTATGGACTCAACCTTACGTCCATCCGACAAGAGTCACATCACGTTTGCTGACACTGGTAAAAGTAAGGTATTGGGTCTAGGTAGAGTTGCAATCTCAAAGGATCAACACATGGATAAAGTCATGCTTGTTGAATCCCTTGGTTTCAACTTAATGTCTGTCTCAATGCTTTGCGATTTAAACATGATCGTGATGTTTGGAAAATATCGTTGCCTTGTTCTAATGGAATCTAACAAGTCTCTAGTGTTTGAAGGGTATAGGAAAGATGATTTGTACGTGGTAGATTTCTCAGTAGGACCACAACTTGCCGTATGTCTTTTGACAAAAGCTTCAGAATGCTGGCTCTGGCATCGGAGGCTAGGGCATGCTGGCATGAGGAACCTCCACACCCTTGCAAAGAAGAAGCATGTCATAGGCATCGAGGGCGTCAAGTTCAAGAAAAATCACTTATGCGGTGCCTGTGAAGCAGGAAAAATGACGAGGGCAAAGCATCCCTCGAAGACAATCATGACAACAACTCGACCCTTCGAACTGCTCCACATGGATCTTTTCGGTCCCACTCATTACTCAACTCTTACTACTACTGCTTGTCTTTATGGCTTTGTCATTGTTGATGATTATTCTAGATATACTTGGGTGCACATAATCCTCTACTAGGCTGAAGTGCAGGATGTCTTCAGATGCTTCGCCAATCGAGCAATGAACAACTATGACGCCAAGATAAAGCACATCAGAAGTGACAATGGCACTGAATTCAAGAACACTGGCCTTGATACATATCTTGATACTTTGGGCATCACACATAAATTCTCAGCTCCGTACATGCCACAGCAGAATGGCGTCGTCGAACGCAAGAACAGAACACTCATTGAGATGGCCCGAACGATGCTTGATGAATACAAGACTCCAAGAAAATTCTGGCCTGAAGCCATTGATACTGCATGCCATACAATCAATCGTGTTTATCTTCACAAGCTTCTGAACAAGACATCTTATGAGCTCCTTACTGGCAAGAAGCCAAATGTCAGTTACTTCAGAGTATTTGGCGCCAGGTGTTGGATCAAGGATCCACATCACACTTCAAAATTTGCACCAAAAGCACATGAGGGTTTTATGCTTGGATATGGAAAGGATTCGCACTCCTACAAAGTCTTCAATCTCTTTCATTATAAAGTGGTTGAAACAGTGGATGTGCGGTTCGATGAGACTAATGGTTCACAAAGAGAGCACCTGCCAAATGTGCTAGATGAAGTTCCATCCAGTGAATCAATCAAACTTATGGGAACTGGAGAAATCATACCCTCTGAAGCTCAACCTGAAGAGGAACTTATCATCTCCGCACCTGATCAACCTGAAGACAATGCTCAGCCTGAAGACAATCCCTCTAACAATGACAATGATCAGCAAGAACAAAATCTTCGCCCTGTACATCCTCGTGTTGCAAATGAAGTGCAGATTGAGAGAATAATTGATAGCATCAATGCACCCGGTCCGCTCACTCGTTCAAGGGCAACACAACTAGCAAATTTCTGTGGGCACTTCGCATTTGTCTCAATAACAGAACCCAAGAAAGTTGAAGAAGCCTTCATGGAACCTGAATGGATTCAAGCTATGCAAGAAGAGCTTCAACAGTTTGAGCTGAATAATGTATGGGAACTGGTTAGGCGTCCTGATCCTCGGAAGCACAATATAATAGGCACCAAATGGATATACCGCAACAAGCAAGATGAGCATGGTCAAGTTGTCAGAAACAAAGCTCGTCTCGTTGCTCAAGGATATACTCAAGTGGAAGGGATTGACTTCGATGAAACATTTGCTCCCGTGGCTCGACTTGAAGCCATACGCATACTGCTGGCCTATGCAAATCATCATAACATACTTCTATATCAAATGGATGTGAAGAGCGCATTTCTCAATGGCAAGATTGAAGAAGAAGTGTATGTTGCACAACCGCCTGGCTTTGAAGATCCAAAACATCTTGACATGGTATACAAGCTCAATAAGGCACTGTATGGCCTCAAACAAGCCCCTCGGGCTTGGTATGACACACTCAAACACTTCCTGAAGAGCAAAGGCTTCACACCTGGTTCCCTCGACCCCACTCTCTTCATGAAGACATATGATGGTGAACTGTTTGTGTGCCAAATATATGTGGATGACATTATCTTCGGCTGCACCAATCAGAAATACAGTGAAGAATTTGGATATATGATGCAAGAGCAATACCAGATGTCCATGATGGGAGAGCTGAAGTTCTTCCTTGGTCTTCAAATACGACAGCAACGCAACGACATCTTTATATCTCAAGAGAAGTATCTCAAAGATTGCCTGAAGAAGTTTGGTATGCAAGACTGCAAAGGCTTCACGACGCCAATGCCAGCCAAACATCATCTAGGTCCCGACGACAATGGTAAAGAGTTTGATCAAAAGGTATACCGCTCCATGATTGGTTCTTTACTTTATCTATGTGCATCTAGGCCAGATATTATGCTTAGTGTTTGCATGTGTGCTCGATTCCAAGCGGCACCAAAGGAATCGCATCACTTAGCTGTGAAGAGAATTCTTCGATATTTGGCTTACACCCCAACTCTAGGATTATGGTATCCAAAGGGCTCAGAGTTTGATCTAGTTGGATTCTCAGATGCTGATTATGCTGGTGACAAGGTGGATCGCAAGTCTACATTAGGCACATGTCATTTTCTGGGACGATCACTTGTATATTGGTCTTCAAAGAAGCAGAACTATGTATCTCTCTCCACTGCTGAATCTGAATACATTGCTGCTGGATCTTGCTGCACACAGCTTCTGTGGATGAAGCAAACACTCAAAGACTATGGCATTCATCTGAAGCAAGTGCCACTCTACTGCGACAATGAAAGCGCCATCAAGATTGCCAACAACCCAGTTCAGCACTCGAAGACAAAGCACATTGAGATTCGTCATCACTTTCTCAGAGATCATGTTGTGAAGGAAGATATTGATATCATACACGTCAACACTGAAGAGCAATTGGCAGATATCTTCACCAAGCCCTTGGATGAGAGGAGATTTTGCAAGTTACGGTGTGAGCTAAATATAGTGGAATCCTAAAATGTCCTGTGATCAGGCACACATCCTAACACTTATGCATATTGATGACTTAGATGTGCAACACACGAAGTAAAGTATATCTTCAATCAATGAAGCCATGCATTCTAAGTGTGAATACATTAATGAGGAATTTGACTTCGGAGCGCCACGATAATTGTGCGCCATATCTGGGTCTAATACTTCCTATATGGTGGGTAACGCCACCACCAAATGTTATGTTTGAAGTGTTTCACTCATGGCGTTACATTTGCTATGTCTTCACATTTGGTCTGGCTTCAATCTCAACATGTCTTCATGATTATCTTCACTATGTTGATTATATATATATACTAGTGTTCTGTCCTCTACAACATTCACTTATAGCTATGTCTTCTTGTTGAATCTTTTGAACTAAGTGAATGTGATCGGACCCTAACCTCTCTATGCTTTCTATCTCAAACTCTATCTCTCCAAATCATATGCATTCTCTTGAAACTGTCAAATGTCTTCTTTGCGTCCTTGTCAACAGAAGATACAGAGACAAACATTAAGTCCGCTTTCAATGCTAATTCCTTCACCTGAAACCCGGAGAAGTGGGAATGACCACCCGACAATCTAGGCGTGCGTGGGACGTGGAACAACCTCCGATATGCTGCATGATGGCCACGTGTTCCTCAGATGTGAATCGCCAGGGGCACCTGTGTAATAACACTGAGCCGCCCCTGTCCCTATAAATACACGCCACACCACAGTCATTATCTCTTCTTCCACTCTCGCACGAACCCTAGCGCCACCGCTAGCCCTCGATGACGCCGGCGACGAAGCGCTTAGCTGCCGCAACCTCTCCGACACCGTCTTCACGCCGACCGCGGACATCGTCTTCTCCGCCATCGCCATAGGTATCCTCCGTCGCCAAGTTAGGGCACGGACGATCGAACTGCTCGGCCTCCTCTTCCACTCCGTCTAGCAGTTCCTTGTGTGGTAAATAAAAACCTCCTTTTTACGGCCCCTTTGATCCTACAGATTTGTCACTTTCTACCACAAGTGGTTTTTGTTCACACATGTTGGATCCACTTCATACTGCATCTCATAATATGCCTAGTATATTCACTTATGCTTCACAAAGTAGTTATATTCCTCACTTGTATTGATCCGTGGATTCGTACAAATCTGGAACCAACTCCTTATCTATGAGTGAATGTCTTTGCACGATGAGGTCAATGTCTTCTAAACTGATTTATCTTCAAAATCTTCTGAGAATGCATATGACCTCTTCCCCTTCCCTCGCACCTTAATGCTGTCACAGGTACATGTCTGTGGGAGAATCCCTTGGTTCTCATAGTCTGCATTCATTTGCAGAATTCTTACAGTATCATATTGTTGGGGAACGTTGCAGAAAACAAAAATTTTCCTACGGTTTCACCAATATCCATCTATGAGTTCATCTAGCAATGAGTGATCGAATTGCATCTACATACCTTTGTAGATCACGCGCGGAAGCGTTCAAAGAACGGGGATGAGGAAGTCGTATTCGACGTGATCCAAATCACCGGAGATCCTAGCGCTGAACGGACGACACCTCCGCGTTCAACACACGTACGGTCAGCGTGACGTCTCCTCCTTCTTGATCCAGCAAGGGGGGAGGAGAGGTTGATGAAGATCCAGCAGCACGACGGCGTGGTGGTGGGTGCAGGGGTCACCGCAGCAGGGCTTCGCCGTTCTACTACGAGAGGGAGAGGTGTAGTAGGGGAGAGGGAGGCGCCAAGACTCAAGGGTGCGGCTTCCCCTCCCTCCCCCCTTTATATAGGCCCCCTAGAGGGTGCGCCGGCCCTAGGAGATGGGATCTCCTAGGGGGGGCGGCGGCCAAGGGGTGGAGTGCCCCCCAAGCCAGGTGGGATGCCCCCCCCACCCTAGGGCTCCCAGCCCTAGGCGCATGGGGTGGGCCAAGGGGGGCGCACCAGCCCACTATGGGCTGGTTCCCCTCCCCACTTAGCCCATGGGGCCCTCCGGGATGGGTGGCCCCACCCGGTGGATCCCCGGGACCCTTCCGGTGGTCCCGGTACAATACCGGTGACCCCCAAAACTCTCCCGATGGCCGAAACTGCACTTTCTATATATAATTCTTCACCTGTGGACCATTCCGGAACTCCTCGTGACATCCAGGATCTCATCCGGGACTCTGAACAACTTTCGGGTTACTGCATATTCATATCTCTACAACCCTAGCATCACCGAACCTTAAGTGTGTAGACCCTACGGGTTCGGGAGACATGTAGACATGACCGAAATGGCTCTCCGGTCAATAACCAACAGCGGGATCTGGATACCCATGTTGGCTCCCACATGCTCCTCGATGATCTCGTCGGATGAACCACAATGTCGAGGATTCAAGCAACCCCGTATACAATTCCCTTTGTCAATCGGTATGTTACTTGCCCGAGATTCGATCGTCGGTATCCCAATACCTCGTTCAATCTTGGTACCGGCAAGTCACTTTACTCGTACCGTAATGCATGATCCCGTGACCAGACACTTGGTCACTTTGAGCTCATTGTGATGATGCATTACCGAGTGGGCCCAGAGATACCTCTCCGTCATACGGAGTGACAAATCCCAGTCTTGATCCATGTCAACCCAACAGACACTTTCGGAGATACCCGTAGTATACCTTTATAGTCACCCAGTTATGTTGTGACATTTGGTACACCCAAAGCACTCCTACGGTATCCGGGAGTTACATGATCTCATGGTCTAAGGAAAAGATACTTGACATTGGAAAAACTCTAGCAAATGAACTATACGATCTTGTGCTATGTTTAGGATTGGGTCTTGTCCATCACATCATTCTCCTAATGATGTGATCTCGTTATCAATGACATCCAATGTCCATAGTCAGGAAACCATGACTATCTGTTGATCAACGAGCTAGTCAACTAGAGGCTTACTAGGGACATGTTGGTGTCTAAGTATTCACACATGTATTACGATTTCCGGATAACACAATTATAGCATGAATAAAAGACAATTATCATGAACAAGGAAATATAATAATAATCCTTTTATTATTGCCTCTAGGGCATATTTCCAACAGTCTCCCACTTGCACTAGAGTCAATAATCTAGTTACATTGTGATGAATCGAACACCCATGGAATTCTGGTGTTGATCATGTTTTGCTCTAGGGAGAGGTTTAGTCAACGGATCTGCTACATTCAGGTCCGTATGTACTTTACAAATATCTATGTCTCCATCTTGAACATTTTCACGAATGGAGTTGAAGCGACGCTTGATGTGCCTGGTCTTCTTGTGAAACCTGGGCTCCTTGGCAAGTGCAATAGCTCCAGTGTTGTCACAGAAGAGTTTGATCGGCCCCGACGCATTGGGTATGACTCCTAGGTCGGTGATGAACTCCTTCACCCAAATTGCTTCATGCGTTGCCTCCGAGGCTGCCATGTACTCCGCTTCACATGTAGATCCCGCCACGACTCTCTGCTTGCAACTGCACCAGCTTACTGCCCCACCATTCAAAATATACACGTATCCGGTTTGTGACTTAGAGTCATCCAGATCTGTGTCGAAGCTAGCATCGATGTAACCCTTTATGACGAGCTCTTCGTCACCTCCATAAACGAGAAACATTTCCTTAGTCCTTTTCAGGTACTTCAGGATATTCTTGACCGCTGTCCAGTGTTCCTTGCCGGGATTACTTTGGTACCTTCCTACCAAACTTACGGCAAGGTTTACATCAGGTCTGGTACACAGCATGGCATACATAATAGAACCTATGGCTGAGGCATAGGGGATGACACCCATCTCTTCTATATCTTCTGCCGTGGTTGGACATTGAGCTGAGCTCAATTTCACACCTTGCAACACAGGCAAGAACCCCTTCTTAGACTGATCCATATTGAACTTCTCAATATCTTATCAAGGTATGTGCTTTGTGAAAGACCTATGAGGCGTCTTGATCTATCTCTATAGATCTTGATGCCTAAAATATAAGCAGCTTCTCCAAGGTCCTTCATTGAAAAACTCTTATTCAAGTAGGCCTTAATGCTGTCCAAAAGCTCTATATCATTTCCCATCAAAAGTATGTCATCTACATATAATATGTGAAATGCTACAGAGCTCCCACTCACTTTCTTGTAAATGCAGGCTTCTCCATAAGTCTGCATAAACCCAAATGCTTTGATCATCTCATCAAAGCGAATGTTCCAACTCCGAGATGCTTGCACCAGCCCATAAATCGAGCGTTGGAGCTTGCACACCTTGTCAGCATTCTTAGGATCGACAAAACCTTCCGGCTGCATCATATACAATTCTTCCTTAAGGAAACCATTAAGGAATGCCGTTTTGACGTCCATTTGCCATATCTCATAATCATAGAATGCGGCAATTTCTAACATGATTCGGACGGACTTCAGCTTCGCTACCGGTGAGAAAGTCTCATCGTAGTCAACCCCTTGAACTTGTCGATAACCCTTAGTGACAAGCCGAGCTTTATAGATGGTCACATTACCATCCGCGTCTGTCTTCTTCTTAAAGATCCATTTATTTTCTATGGCTCGCCGCTCAACGGGCAAGTTAGTCAAAGTCCATACTTCATTTTCATACATGGATCCTATCTCGGATTTCATGGCTTCCAGCCATTTGTCGAAATCCGGGCCCGCCATCGCTTCTTCATAGTTCGAAGGTTCATCGTTGTCTAACAACATGATTTCCAAGACAGGGTTGCCGTACCATTCTGGTGCGGAACGTGTCCTTGTGGACCTTCGAAATTCAGTAGGAGCTTGATCAGAAGTATCTTGATCATCATCATTAACTTCCTCTCTAATTGGTGCAGGCACCACAGGAACATTTTCCTGAGTTGCGCCACTTTCCGGTTCAAGAGGTAATACTTCATCAAGTTCTACTTTCCTCCCACTTACTTCTTTCGAGAGAAACTCCTTCTCTAGAAAGGATCTATTCTTGGAAACAAAGATCTTTCCTTCGGATCTAAGGTAGAAGGTATACCCAATAGTTTCTTTAGGGTATCCTATGAAGACGCATTTTTCGACTTGGGTTCGAGCTTTTCAGGTTGAAGTTTCTTAACATAAGCATCGCATCCCCAAACTTTTAGAAATGACAGCTTAGGTTTCTTCCCAAACCATAATTCATACGGTGTCGTCTCAACGGATTTCGACGGAGCCCTATTTAAAGTGAATGCGGCAGTCTCTAAAGCATAGCCCCAAGATGATAGCGGTAAATCGGTAAGAGACATCATAGATCGCACCATATCTAATAGAGTGCGATTATGACGTTCGGACACACCATTACGCTGAGGTGTTCCAGGCGGCGTGAGTTGTGAAACTATTCCACATTTTCTTAAGTGTGTGCCAAATTCGTGACTCAAGTATTCTCCTCCATGATCTAATCGCAGGAATTTGATTTTCCTGTCACGTTGATTCTCAACCTCACTCTGAAATTCCTTGAACCTTTCAAAGGTCTCAGACTTGTGTTTCATTAAGTAGACATACCCATATCTACTCAAGTCATCAGTGAGGGTGAGAACATAACGATAGCCACCGCGAGCCTCAACACTCATTGGACCGCACACATCAGTATGTATGATTTCCAATAAGTTGGTTGCTCGCTCCATTATTCCTGAGAACGGAGTCTTGGTCATTTTACCCATGAGGCATGGTTCGCACGTGTCAAATGATTCGTAATCAAGAGACTCTAAAAGTCCACCTGCATGGAGCTTCTTCATGCGTTTGACACCTATGTGACCACGGCGGCAGTGCCACAAGTATGTGGGACTATCATTATCAACCTTACATCTTTTGGTATTCACACTATGAATATGTGTAGCATTACGCTCGAGATTCATTAAGAATAAACCATTCACCATCGGAGCATGACCATAAAACATATCTCTCATATAAATAGAACAACCATTATTCTCGGATTTAAATGAGTAGCCATCTCGTATTAAACGAGATCCTGATACAATGTTCATGCTCAAACTTGGCACTAAATAACAATTATTGAGGTTCAAAACTAATCCCGTAGGTAAATGTAGAGGTAGCGTGCCGACGACGATCACATCAACCTTGGAACCATTCCCGACGTGCATCGTCACCTCGTCCTTCGCCAGTCTCCGCTTATTCCGCAACTCCTGCTTTGAGTTACAAATGTGAGCAACTGCACCGGTATCAAATATCCAGGAGCTACTACGAGTACTGGTAAGGTACACATCAATTACATGTATATCACATATACCTTTCGTTTTGCTGGCCTTCTTGTCCGCTAAGTATTTGGGGCAGTTCCGCTTCCAGTGACCACTTTCCTTGCAATAAAAGCACTCAGTCTCGGGCTTGGGTCCATTCTTTGGCTTCTTCCCGGCAGCTTGCTTGCCAGGCGCGGCAACTCCCTTGCCGTCCTTCTTGAAGTTTTTCTTACCCTTGCCTTTCTTGAACTTAGTGGTTTTATTCACCATCAACACTTGATGTTCCTTTTTGACTTCTACCTCTGCTGATTTCAGCATTGCAAATACTTCAGGAATGGTCTTTTCCATCCCCTGCATATTAAAGTTCATCACAAAGCTCTTGTAGCTCGGTGGAAGCGACTGAAGGATTCTGTCAATGACCGCGTCATCCAGGAGATTAACTCCCAGCTGAGTCAAGTGGTTATGTAACCCTGACATAGTGAGTATGTGCTCACTGACAGAACTATTTTCCTCCATCTTACAGCTGAAGAACTTGTCGGAGACTTCATATCTCTCGACCCGGGCATGAGCTTGAAAAACCATTTTCAGCTCTTCGAACATCTCATATGCTCCGTGTCTCTCAAAACGCTTTTGGAGCCCCGGTTCTAAGCTGTAAATCATGCCGCACTGAACGAGGGAGTAATCATCGGTACGTGTCTGCCAAGCGTTCATAACGTCTTGTTCTGTAGGGAGAACATGTGCTTCACCTAGCGGTGCTTGTAGGACATAATCTTTCTTGGCAGCTATGAGGATGATCCTCAGGTTCCGGACCCAGTCCGTATAGTTGCTGCCATCGTCTTTCAGCTTGGTTTTCTCTAGGAACGCATTGAAGTTGAGGACAACGTTGGCCATTTGATCTACAATACATGTTGTAAAGATTTTAGACTAAGTTCATGATAATTAAGTTCATCTAAATTAAATTATTCAATGAACTCCCACTCAGATAGACATCCCTCTAGTCATCTAAGTATAACATGATCCGAGTTAACTAGGCCATGTCCGATCATCACGTGAGACGGACTAGTCAACATCGGTGAACATCTTCATGTTGATCGTATCTTCTATACGACTCATGCTCGACCTTTCGGTCTACTGTGTTCCGAGGCCATGTCTGTACATGCTAGGCTCGTCAAGTCAACCTAAGTGTTTGCATGTGTAAATCTGTCTTACACCCGTTGTATGTGAACGTTGGAATCTATCACACCCGATCATCACGTGGTGCTTCGAAACAACGAATTGTCGCAACGGTGCACAGTTAGGGGGAACACTTTCTTGAAATTATTATGAGGGATCATCTTATTTATTACCGTTGTTCTAAGTAAACAAGATGCAAAAACATGATAAACATCACATGCAATCAAATAATAATAGTGACATGATATGGCCAATATCACATAGCTCCTTTGATCTCCATCTTGGGGCCCCATGATCATCTTGTCACCGGGATGACACCATGATCTCCATCATCATGATCTCCATCATCGTGTCTCCATGAAGTTGCTCGCCAACTATTACTTCTACTACTATGGCTAACACGTTTAGCAATAAAGTAAAGTAATTTACATGGCATTTCTCAATGACACGCAGGTCATACAAAAAAATAAAGACAACTCCTATGGCTCCTGCCGGTTGTCATACTCATCGACATGCAAGTCGTGATTCCTATTACAATAGCATGAACATCTCATACATCACATATATATCATTCATCATTCATCACAACTTTGGCCATATCACATCACAAAACACTTGCTGCAAAAACAAGTTAGACGTCCTCTAATTGTTGTTGCAAGTTTTACGTGGCTGCAATAGGGTTCTAGCAAGAACGTTTTCTTACCTACGTGAAAGCCACAACGTGATTTGTCAACTTCTATTTACCCTTCATAAGGACCCTTTTCATCGAATCCGCTCCAACTAATGTGGGAGAGACAGACACCCGCCAGCCACCTGATGCAACTAGTGCATGTCAGTCGGTGGAACCGGTCTCACGTAAGCGTACGTGTAAGGTTGGTCCGGGCCGCTTCATCCGACAATACCATTGAAGCAAAATAAGACTAGTAGCGGCAAGAAAGTTGACAACATCTACGCCCACAACAAATTGTGTTCTACTCGTGCAAAAGAACTACGCATAGACCTAGCTCATGATGCCACTGTTGTGGAACGTTGCAGAAAACAAAAAATTTCCTACGGTTTCACCAAGATCCATCTATGAGTTCATCTAGCAACGAGTGATCGGATTGCATCTACATACCTTTGTAGATCACGCGTGGAAGCGTTCAAAGAACGGGGATGAGGAAGTCGTACTCGACGTGATCCAAATCACCGGAGATCCTAGCGCCGAACGAACGGCACCTCCGTGTTCAACACACATACGGTCAGCATGACGTCTCCTCCTTCTTGATCCAGCAAGGGGGGAGGAGAGGTTGATGAAGATCCAGTAGCACGACGGCGTGGTGGTGGATGCAGGCACTAGTAGAAAACAGGGCTTTGGTCCAGGCCGGGTCAGCCCATTAGTCCCGGTTCAGTCTAGAACCGGGACCAATGTGGGCATTGGTCCCGATTCGTGAGCCCAGGGGGCCGGCCGGGCCACGTGGGCTATTGGTCCCGGTTCACCTGGATCTTTTGGTCCCGGTTGGTGGGATGAACCGGGACCAATGGGCCTCACTCCTGGCCCACCACCATTGGTCCCGGTTGGTGGCTTGAACCGGGACCAAAGGCTCCCCTTTAGTCCCGGCTCATGTCACCAACCGGGACCAATGAGGTGCCTATATATACCCCTCGCTCGTGAGCAGAGCACCCCAGTGCTCTATTTTTCTCTGGCCGAGGGGGAGAGGGCTTTGTGGTGCTCTAGCTCACCTCCTATGCACATGAGGTGTTCGATGGAATGCCCGAGCCACACTACTTAAGCTTTCTCCTCTCGAAGCTCGACCTCCAACCTCCATTTTCCTCGAGATTTGTCTAGATTTAGCAGTCCATCACGCCCCGTCCCCGTCTTCACCGCCGTCGATCACCCGCGCCGATCTCATCACCGACACCACCGTGGTGAGCCTCTTGTTCTTATCTTCTTTCTGAAAGGAAAAATATTCTTACTTGTATGTTTAGATAGATACTTGTATCATTTTCTTACATTTATTATTGCATCTTATATAGTGCGATGGTTTTGGTATCCGCCCCCGTCAGCCCTCGTCCTGTCTATGATTCGGATGTGGTATGTATATTATCTTTATAACTATTGGTTCATTTATTGTTTATGAAAATTATGCCGACCAACGTGACATAGATTTTATTTATGTAGGATGTATGTGAATCGGAAATGCCAACCGACCCTATTGTCGAGAGGTTAAATTTAGTTGAAGAAGAAAACAATTTGTTGAAGGAAGAAATAAAAAAAATTGAGGAGGAGAAGATGATATTGGAGTTGCATGTTGCGGATGTCGTCGATGATCACAAGATCAAGATGGATGCAATGCGCTTGAAGATTAGAAAGATTAGAAAATATGCCATTCATACCGAGGCTTGGTATCATTATGCCGTTGGATCAACTGTTACCTTGGTTGCGATTATGATCGCATTTGTTTTCGCATTGAAATGTTTTACATAGTTTCAATGTATGGTTTAATTAATTAGATGCTCTGGAGAGCTATATGTTGTTAGATGAGAACTATGTATGCACTTTGGTTTTAATGTGATGATGAACTTCTATTAATTTGGACACTTAATTATATATAATGCACGCAGATGAACCGACAATGGATGTACGGTGACAGACACACCTGCGAGTACATTAAGGGCATGCATGAGTTTCTCGATGCGGCTGAGGCAAACAAGCAGAATGGTTTTATGTGTTGTCCATGCACTGAATGTGGGAATACGAGGTCTTACTCTAACCGGAAAATCCTTCACGCCCACCTGCTTTACAAGGGTTTCATGCCACACTATAATGTTTGGACGAGGCATGGAGAAATAGGTGTTATGATGGAAGACGGCAAAGAAGAAGACTACGATGACAACTATGTGCCCCCTGAATACGGTGATGCTGCAACGGGGGGAGCTGGTGAAGATCAAGAGGAACCAGACGATGTGCCCAATGATGCTGCAACGGGTGAAGCTACTGAAGATCAAGAGGAACCAGACGATGTGCCCGATGATGATGATCTCCGCCGGGTCATTGTCGATGCAAGGACGTAATGCATTAGTCAAAAGGAGAAGCTGAAGTTCAATCGCATGTTAGAGGATCACAAAAATGGGTTATACCCCAATTGCGAAGATGGCAACACAAAGCTCGGTACCGTACTGGAATTGCTCCAATGGAAGGCAGAGAATGCTGTGGCTGACAAAGGATTTGAGAAGCTACTGAAAATATTGAAGAAGAAGCTTCCAAAGGATAACGAATTGCCCGACAGTACATACGCAGCAAAGAAGGTCGTATGCCCTCTAGGATTGGAGGTGGAGAAGATACATGCATGCCCTAATGACTGCATCCTCTACCGCGATGCATACAAGGATCTGAACGCATGCCCGGTATGCGGTGCATTGCGGTATAAGATCAGACGAGATGACCCTGGTGATGTTGACGGCGAGCCCCCCAGGAAGAGGGTTCCTGCGAAGGTGATGTGGTATGCTCCTATAATACCACGGTTGAAACGTCTGTTCAAACACGAAGAGCATGCCAAGTTGATGCGATGGCACAGTGAGAACCGGAAGAAAGATGGGAAGTTGAGAGCACCCGCTGACGGGTCGCAGTGGAGAAAAATCGAGAGAAAGTACTGGGATGAGTTTGCAAAGGACCCAAGGAATGTATGGTTTGGTTTAAGCGCGGATGGCATTAATCCTTTCGGGGAGCAGAGCAGCAATCACAACACCTGGCCCGTGACTCTATGTATGTATAACCTTCCTCCTTGGATGTGCATGAAGCGGAAGTTCATTATGATGCCAGTTCTCATCCAAGGCCCTAAGCAACCCGACAATGAAATTGATGTGTACCTAAGGCCATTAGTTGAAGAACTTTTACAGCTGTGTAATGAAAACGGTGTACGTACGTGGGATGAGCAAAGACAGGAGGAATTTAACCTTAAGACGTTGTTGTTCATGACCATCAACGATTGGCCCGCTCTCAGTATGTAACATCCCAAATTTTCAATTTGGAATGTTATACATTAGATCATCATGCATATCATATTTTCTTGCATTTTTGCCCGATCCTAGAAATTTCACGCAACTCAAGGACCTTCGGAGAGAGTTGGAGATTTCGTTATTTTCATATTTGAGAGTTTTCTCGAATTTGAAAAGAGGATCATTTGATTTATTTATTTCATCTTCAATAATTTTTCAGGTGTCAAAATATATGAGAGAGGGAATAATATGACTTTCCCAAAGTTAGGAAAAATGAAGATTCAATAAATAGATCAAATTTTGTTTTTCGGTGTTTTGTTTGCTTTTTCTTTGGATAGGGAAAAATGCGTGTTTTCAAAAATTGCATTTTAGGTCCGGAGTAAAGTTCATTTTGTTCTACTCATTTTTAGGAGTCGGGGAAAATTTACTTTAGTTTTTTTGGAGTTCGTTTAGTTAGTTTTTCTTTTGTTTTTCTGCGCGCGAAACCAGTTAAAAAAAACCCCGCAGGCTAGCCGGGCCAAAGGCCCAGCCAGCCGGCCACCGCCCCAGCCTCCCTGCGCGCCGTGCGCCAGGCAAGGCAGGCGCCAGCCGCCGCCGCCTCTTGCTCTAGCCGAGTCCGGCTAGGGTTATCCCCTCCCCTTTCCTTTGTTCCGTTTTCCTTTTTCTTCTAGGACTCTTTTTCCTACTCTATTTCTTGTCCCCTACCTCAAGAAACCCCCACCCCTCCCCAATATAAATACCCCAACACCCCCCCCTCTAAACCCATCAAATCAAACCCCAAGCCCCAAGCCTCAAGCCCTCCACCGCACCCCACACCCGCGTCGCCGCCCTTGTGCCCTAGCGCCGCCGCCGCACCTCCCCCACGCCGCCGCCTCCCAACGCCGCCGCCGGAGCCCCTCGCCGGAGACCTCGCCGGAGGTAGCCCCGCGCCGCATCTCTTCTTTTCCTCGGATCGTTTTCTTCTAATCGTTCCGATTCTTTTCTTCTCTTCCGATTCGTTTTCTTTCCGGTTCTTCTCTAAACCGTTCCGGTTTTCTAGATCGGTTTTTCGTTCGGTTTTCCTCCGAAACCCTAGATCGGATTCGTTTTATTTTCCGATTTAGTTGCCTTTGGACCGTTCGTCCTAACGAACGTGATCACCGGATTCTTCTAGGTTAACGAACGTCCGTTCGTTTAACCGTTCGTCTCTTTTCTTTCGTCGGATTTATTCCGCGATCGTGATCTCAGATCCGATCTTCGTTCTAGTCTTTCTTCTCGCTCGTTTATCGGAATCAGGTGATTCAAGCGCCTGGAGTTTTGTTTCAAAACCGCCGTTCTGTCTAATAAACTTAAAGAAGATTTTGCCCCGGTAAAATTTGACCTAGTTTCAACTTGCTAGAACCGAGTTGTTTTCTTCCGCCGTTTGTTTTCCATTTCGTTGTTCGGTTTGTTCTTTCTTTGCAACCGGAGTTCTTAAGTTGAACCTTCTGGTTCGTTCTCTTGTTCGAGTTTTACCTGTGCATTAGATGAGTACTTATTGTGTGCTTGTTGTTTGTTTGCGATAGATCACCCGGATTGCGCCGCTTGTTACTTCGAATCCCTAGGACTCGCGAATCATCAGCAAGGCAAGTAACACTTTGATCATACCTTTTCTACAACCCATGTTTTATTGCATTAGATCAATCCTCTCACATTGCATGATTAGGATCTAATTAAACTGTGGGATGGGAAGTAGATGAGGTAGTACCTATCACCTGTATTATTATGAAACCTTTGGGAGTTACTTCTACGTTTGCTTATTATGCCATGCTATGCTAGTAGACGTGGATTGGGTGAGTGATATCCATGACAGATGTGAGTATTGTTAATTAATGATTTATCTAAGGTGGCAACTTAAACACACATCTGGGTGGATTGAGGCACCTGATGTCTATCAGGACTTGCCTGTTTTATTTTGGACCGCCACCCAGGCTCAAAGGGATCATAAGATAATTCATGCTAGAAACTTCCGTGTGCAGCCACATGCTACTATGGGCTCTAGCATAGTTGACTAAGTTGTGCGAACTCTTACGGGGTGGACTAGCAGATGTAGGGGTTGTAGGTGGTACGGTCTACCCCACATGTAAGGTGCTAGCGCTTCTGAAAGACTATGTCTCGGTCATCCGTTTCTCAAACACCATGTAGTGAGAGAAAACAAACGGAGGCGATCGAGTCATATGGGGAAAAGTGCGCAAACCTCTGCAGAGTGTATAAACTAATCATGATTAGCCGTGTCCCCGGTTATGGACAACTTGAGTATCTAGTACTTGAATATCATGTGAATCTCAACATGTTACTTCTAATTAATGTTGTTGGGTTTTAATTGTTCACTTAATTGGGATTGAGAATGCTGTCAACCATTCTCAATGTTTCACAACCACCATGATAGTTAAATAAATTTATTCCTTTGCAGTAGGGAAAAACTGGCTTTACGCAAAAACTGTAACCATAGAGCTTTCCACCAGCCATATATGCATATTGTATAGCTGTTTCATTCCATTACTCTCTATGTGTTACTTTGCCAGCATATTCCATGTGCTGACCCGTTTTCGGGCTACAACTTTCATGTTGCAGACTTTTCAGACGACGAGTAAGGTGCTTTTAGGTCATGGTTATATACTCAGTGATGCCGTTGGAGTTGATGGACCCATTTATCTTCCAAGTCTTCCGCTGTTATCGACACTAGATGGCCTTAAGCCACTTTTATTGTAATAAGTTCTCTTTGAGACAACGATGTAATAAGTGTGTGATTGCCACTCTGCTATAAATCCTTCGATGTACTGTGTGGTGTCAGCATTACTGATCCAGGGATGACACCGGAGCACAGTAGACTTGATCCATTCGGGTCGGGTCGCCACAGAGATGGTATCAGAGCACACGCTGACTGTAGGACACGACCACTAAGTTAAAGCCATAGATCACCATTCTCTTCTCATTTTCTAACTCCTCATCTTTTCTACCCTTTTAGGATGACAAACTTGAAGATTAAGTACGCTCAACCAGATGAAGGCACACCTTTTGGATTTCACTTGAAGGAAGTCACCAAGTACCTGAACATTGGATTACCAAGCTTCACGGGAACCTTTAACGCCACTCTGCCTGAAGAGGAGCGCTGGAAGATTCAAGCTCATGTTCCGGGAAGAACATTTGCGCCAATCACGAAACCCATAGATAGTGTTTTCAATGCACCAACCTGGAGTCTGGGAAGGAGCATGGCAGCTCATATCACCATAGGACGCATTGGAGAAGTTTATCAAGAAGACCTCAAGGACACTATCTACCAGATTTGCGGACACCGAGATGAACAATGGGAGTTAGTCAGCACCAAGAAGGATAGATCCATTGCATCTTTCATCCAGGAGTTAAACCAGCACATTCGACGCCACGAGAACCAGATGTGCAATGATATGATAGAGTTGAAGAATGCGAAGGCAAGGATCATCGAACTAGAAGGAGAACTGAAGTCTACACGCAAGGACTACATGGACGAGATCGTAGCTCTAGCAAGACACAATAACGATCTTAAGCAGGAGATTGAAGAACTCAAGAGGAAGTTAGCATCCAAGGAGGAGGACGAGTACGTCGCATGTCCGGACAACTACATCATCATCGACGACACCGATTCGGATCCAAGTGAACATGACTTTGAAGACGAAGCTGGAGCAGATATCATGGAGTCTTCCACCGGTTCAAATTTCTAGATGACCACCAGATAGTAGTAGTATTCCCCCATGTAAACATTATAGTTCGAGCACTTTTGCGATAGTTTTAGATCGTTTGTAAGCCCTTGTTTGATTGATTGAAGTGATTTTGTGTGAATTTGCTCATGTGCATATGGGTAGTGTTTTCCCTTTAGACCTCACTCTATTCTCAATTCTCGTCTTTTCTAAACCCTCAGATGCCTCCGAGACGTGACAATGGATTTCCACCGGAGCTCACTCAGTTGATCCAGCAGCAGAATCAATTGATGCAGATGTTAGTCCAGAACCAGCAGAACCACCACCACCACTTGTTGACCACTTAGCCCGTTTCCTTAGGCTGAACCCGCTGGTGTTTTCCAGTAGCACCGAGCCAATAGTAGCAGACGATTGGCTCCGCAAGATAGGAAGGGAGTTGACCACTGCAGGATGCACGGATGGTGAGAAAGTGAAGTTTGCCGCTCACCAGCTTGACGGACCCGCGGCAGCATGGTGGGAGAATTTCACAGCCACTTACCCAGTTGACACTGTCACATGGGATCAGTTTCAGCAAGCTTTCCGCACTGCCCATGTTTCAGCAGGAGCTATGGCCCTGAAGAAGCGTGAGTTTTTCAACTTACACCAAGGAGGAAGGACAGTTGGCCAGTACGTTGATGACTTCAGCAAGTTAGCACGTTATGCCCCAGATGACGTTGCTACGGATGCAGCTAAGCAGGAGAAGTTTCTGGAAGGACTGAATGATGAGCTAAGCATGCAGTTGATGGTAGCGAGTTTCAACAACTACTAGGAGTTGGTAGATCGTGCCATCATGATTGAAGGAAAACAACAACATATTGAGAAACGTAAGAGGAAGTATGGACAGGGGAAGTATAACTCTAGAGCCCAACAGAAGCCCCATTTTGCCCCTAAACCGGGATTTCAGTTTCAACACACCCATGGAGGAGGTAGCTCGCACAACCATAATGGCCACAAGAATGGTAATGGGAATGGAGGAAACAACGGCCAGAACCGGACCACCCCATCGACCCCAACCAAGAGAGACCTGAGTCAAGTCACCTGTTTCAAGTGTTCCAAGACTGGACATTATGCCAATGAATGTCCTGAAGGCCAGAATGGAAATGGCAATGGAAGCTCTGGGAAAAAGCCGAACCCTTTCAATAGGGGGCAGGTGAACCACGTTAATGTGGAGGAGGTTGAAGATCAACCCGACGCAGTAATCAGTAAGTTTTTGGTTAAGTCATTTACCGCACTTGTTCTTTTTGACACTGGTGCATCACATTCATACATATCAAGGGGATTTGTGGATAAATATAACCTGCCAACCCAAGCCCTTAGGTCACCCATGTTAGTAAGCTCACCAGGAGCGGAGTTCATGGCTAGACGATGGTGTGATCGGTTACCATTAAGGATTGGTAACTATGTTTTTCCCTCAGACCTAATAGTATTGGAATCTCAAGGATTGGATGTGATATTAGGCATGGATTGGTTGTCGATGTATGGAGGAAACATCATTGTGCTAGTAAGTCAATTTTGCTTACCACACCAGAAGGAAGAAGGATCAAGTATGTATCCCGGCATGTGCCAAACAGGACACAAGTAAACTGCTTATCAGGAGTTGTGCAGGAGGAAGTACCAGTGGTAAAGGATTTTCCTGATGTATTTCCTGAGGAATTGCCAGGCATGCCACCGGATAGAGACATTGAGTTTTTGATTGAGTTATTACCAGGTACAGGCCCAATATCGAAGCGACCATACCGGATGCCAGCAAAGGATTTGGTAGAAATTAAGAATCAGATTAAGGAGTTATTGGATAAAGGTTACATTCGCCCAAGTTCTTCACCTTGGGGATCACCCGTACTTCTAGTGGAAAAGAAGGATGGATCATTAAGGATGGTTGTTGATTATCGGGGATTGAATGAAGTAACCATCAAGAATAAGTACCCACTGCCAATGATCAATGATCTGTTTGATCGATTGCAAGGAGCTAAAGTGTTTTCCAAGATCGATTTGCGATCAGGGTACCATCAGTTGAAGATTCGAGAGCAGGACATACCTAAGACAGCATTCACCACGAGATATGGACTGTATGAGTATACCGTTATGTCATTTGGATTGACTAACGCACCTGCCTATTTAATGAACCTGATGAACAAAGTGTTTATGGAGTTTTTGGATAAGTTCGTCGTAGTGTTCATTGATGACATCCTGGTTTATTCAAAGATTGAAGAGGAGCATAAGGAACATTTGCGTTTGGTTTTGGAGAAACTAAGGGAACATCAGTTATATGCCAAATTCAGCAAATGCGAGTTTTGGTTGAAGGAAGTTGGATTCCTCGGACATGTTATATCCGGAGAAGGTATAGCAGTTGACCCCACAAAGGTTGAGACGTAACCGAATGGAAATCACCAACGACCGTTGGAGAGATCCGGAGTTTTCTTGGACTCGCAGGATACTACCGGAGATTCATTGAGAATTTCTCAAAGATTGCGAAGCCTATGACGGAGTTGTTGAAGAAGGATACTAAGTTCAAATGGACTGAGGAATGTGAGGCTAGTTTCCAGGAGTTGAAGAAACGTTTGGTCACCTCACCAATATTGATTTTGCCAGATCAGACCAAGGATTATGAGGTGTATTGTGACGCTTCACGTCGAGGACTTGGAGCAGTGCTTATGCAGGAAGGAAGAGTTGTTTCATATGCTTCACGACAACTGAAGCCTCATGAGTTGAATTATGCCACGCATGATTTGGAGTTAGCAGCCGTAGTGCATGCATTGAAAACGTGGAGACATTTCCTCATTGGAAATCATTGTGAGGTGTACACGGATCACAAGAGTTTGAAGTACATTTTCACGCAGAAGGAGTTGAACCTCAGACAGGGGAGGTGGTTGGAGCTCATCAAGGATTATGATATGAGATTGCATTACCATCCCGGAAAAGCTAATGTAGTAGCTGATGCATTGAGCCGAAAGAGCCATGTCAACACCCTAGCAGAAAACCTTCGTGAGCTATGTTTGGAAATAGTTGCGAGAGGCTATGTAGCAGCATTGGAGATTCAGTCAACATTGATGGATAAAATCAGAGAAGCTCAGAAATCTGACAAGGAGATTGTTGCTATAAAAGAGAAATTGAGCGAAGGAAAAGCAAAGGGATTTCGTGAGGATGAGCACGACACCTTATGGTTTGAGGACCGTGTTTATGTGCCAAATAACCCGGAGATCAGGAAGTTGATTTTGCAAGAGGCACATGATTCACCGTATTCAATTCACCCAGGGAATACCAAGATGTATTTGGATTTAAAGGAAACATTCTGGTGGACCGGAATGAAGAAGGATATTGCAGCATATGTAGCAGTTTGTGACGTATGTCAGAGAGTAAAGGCAGAGCATCAGAAGCCAGCAGGATTGTTACAACAATTGCCGATACCCGAATGGAAGTGGGATAATATAGGCATGGATTTTATCACTGGACTACCCAGGACAAAAGCAGGCTATGACTCGATATGGGTAGTAGTTGATCGTTTGACGAAGGTAGCACATTTTATTCCAGTTAAGACCACTTACACCAGTGCTAAGTTGGCGAAGATATACATGACTAGGGTCATTTGTTTGCATGGAGTTCCGAGGAGTACCGTATCTGATAGAGGAACCCAATTTACCTCAAAGTTTTGGAATCAGTTGCATGAAACTTAGGAACCAGACTAGAGTTCAACACAGCTTTTCATCCGTAGACAGATGGACAGACCGAGAGGGTCAATCAGATTTTGGAAGATATGCTGAGAGCTTGTGCACTAGATTATGGATCTAGTGGGGACGATAACTTGCCGTATGCGGAGTTTTCTTATAACAACAGTTACCAAACCAGTTTGAAGATGGCACCTTTCGAAGCTTTATACGGAAGGAGGTGCAGGACACCGTTGTCATGGGACGAAGTTGGAGACCGTCAATTCTTTGGACCAGATTTGATTAAGGAGTCTGAACGGAAAGTTAAGTTGATTCGTGATAGGCTCAAGGTAGCCTAGTCCAGGCAGAAGAGCTACGCAGATTCTAAACGCAAGGAGATAGTTTACGAAATAGGAGACAGAGTTTATCTTCGAGTATCCCCACTTCGAGGAGTTAAGCGCTTTGGAGTTAAGGGAAAATTAGCACCACGTTTCGTTGGACCGTATAAGATCTTGCAACATATGGGAGAAGTCGCTTATAAGTTGGAATTACCAGAGGGACTGTCAGGAGTTCATGATGTATTCCATGTTTCTCAGCTGAAGAAATGTCACGCCGAGATGGCAGAGGTACCGCTAAGAGATACAGTACCACTCGAAGCGATTCAGTTGAAGGACGACTTAACGTATGAGGAGAAGCCAGTCAAGATTCTCGATTATGCCAGCAGAGTTACCCGCAGCAAGGTTATCAAGTTTTGCAAAGTTCAGTGGAACCACCACTCAGAGGATGAAGCCACCTGGGAGAGAGAGGAAGATTTGCTCAAGGACCACCCTCACCTATTTTCTAGCCAACCCGAATCTCGAGGGCGAGATTCATCTTAAGGGGGGTAGGTTTGTAACATCCCAAATTTTCAATTTGGAATGTTATACATTAGATCATCATGCATATCATATTTTCTTGCATTTTTGCCCGATCCTAGAAATTTCACGCAACTCAAGGACCTTCGGAGAGAGTTGGAGATTTCGTTATTTTCATATTTGAGAGTTTTCTCGAATTTGAAAAGAGGATCATTTGATTTATTTATTTCATCTTCAATAATTTTTCTGGTGTCAAAATATATGAGAGAGGGAATAATATGACTTTCCCAAAGTTAGGAAAAATGAAGATTTAATAAATAGATCAAATTTTGTTTTCCGGTGTTTTGTTTGCTTTTTCTTTGGATAGGGAAAAATGCGTGTTTTCAAAAATTGCATTTTAGGTCCGGAGTAAAGTTCATTTTGTTCGACTCATTTTTAGGAGTCGGGGAAAATTTACTTTAGTTTTTTTGGAGTTCGTTTAGTTAGTTTTTCTTGTTTTTCTGCGCGCGAAACCAGTTAAAAAAAACCCCGCAGGCCAGCCGGGCCAAAGGCCCAACTAGCCGGCCACCGCCCCAGCCTCCCTGCGCGCCGTGCGCCAGGCAAGGCAGGCGCCAGCCGCCGCCGCCTCTTGCTCTAGCCGAGTCCGGCTAGGGTTAGCCCCTCCCCTTTCCTTTGTTCCGTTTTCCTTTTTCTTCTAGGACTCTTTTTCCTACTCTATTTCTTGTCCCCTACCTCAAGAAACCCCCTCCCCTCCCCAATATAAATACCCAACACCCCCCTCTAAACCCATAAAATCAAACCCCAAGCCCCAAGCCCTCCACCGCACCCCACACCCGCGCCGCCGCCCTTGTGCCCTAGCGCCGCCGCCGCACCTCGCCCACGCCGCCGCCTCCCAACGCCGCCGCCGGAGCCCCTCGCCGGAGACCTCTCCGGAGGTAGCCCCGCGCCGCATCTCTTATTTTCCTCGGATCGTTTTCTTCTAATCGTTCCGATTCTTTTCTTCTCTTCCGATTCGTTTTCTTTCCGGTTCTTCTCTAAACCGTTCCGGTTTTGTAGATCGGTTTTTCGTTTGGTTTTCCTCCGAAATCCTAGATCAGATTCGTTTTCTTTTCCGATTTAGTTGCCTTTGGACTGTTCGTCCTAACGAACGTGATCACCGGATTCTTCTAGGTTAACGAACGTCCGTTCATTTAACCATTCGTCTCTTTTCTTTCGTCGGATTTATTCCGCGATCGTGATCTCAGATCCGATCTTCGTTCTAGTCTTTCTTCTCGCTGATTTATCGGAATCAGGTGATTCAAGCGCCTGGAGTTTCGTTTTGAAACCGCCGTTCCGTCTAATCAACTTAAACAAGTTTTTGCCCTGGTAAAATTTGACCTAGTTTCAACTTGCTAGAACCGAGTTGTTTTCTTCCGCCGTTTGTTTTCCGTTTCTTTGTTCGGTTCGTTCTTTCTTTGCAACCGGAGTTCTTAAGTTGAACCTTCTGGTTCATTCTCTTGTTCGAGTTTTACCTGTGCATTAGATGAGTACTTATTGTGTGCTTGTTGTTTGTCTGCGATAGATCACCCGGATTGCGCCGCTTGTTACTTCGAATCCCTAGGACTCGCGAATCATCAGCAAGGCAAGTAACACTTTGATCATACCTTTTCTACAACCCATGTTTTATTGCATTAGATCAATCCTCTCACATTGCATGATTAGGATCTAATTAAACTGTGGGATGGGAAGTAGATGAGGTAGTACCTATCACCTGTATTATTATGAAACCTTTGGGAGTTACTTCTACATTTGCTTATTATGCCATGCTATGCTAGTAGACGTGGATTGGGTGAGTGATATCCATGACAAATGTGAGTATTGTTAATTAATGGTTTATCTAAGGTGGCAACTTAAACACACATCTGGGTGGATTGAGGCACCTGATGTCTATCAGGACTTGCCTGTTTTATTTTGGACCGCCACCCAGGCTCAAAGGGATCATAAGATAATTCATGCTAGAAACTTCCGTGTGCAGCCACATGCTACTATGGGCTCTGGCATAGTTGACTAAGTTGTGCGAACTCTTACGGGGTGGACTAGCAGATGTAGGGGTTGTAGGTGGTACAATCTACCCCACATATAAGGTGCTAGCGCTTCTGAAAGACTATGTCTCGGTCATCCGTTTCTCAAACACCATGTAGTGCGAGAAAACAAACGGAGGCGATCGAGTCATGTGGGGAAAAGTGCGCAAACCTCTGCAGAGTGTATAAACTAATCATGATTAGCCGTGTCCCCGGTTATGGACAACTTGAGTATCTAGTACTTGAATGTCACGTGAATCTCAACATGTTACTTCTAATTAATGTTGTTGGGTTTTAATTGTTCACTTAATTGGGATTGAGAATGCTGTCAACCATTCTCAATGTTTCACAACCACCATGATAGTTAAATAAATTTATTCCTTTGCAGTAGGGAAAAACTGGCTTTACGCAAAAACTGTAACCATAGAGCTTTCCACCAGCCATATATGCATATAGTATAGCTGTTTCATTCCATTACTCTCTATGTGTTACTTTGCCAGCATATTCCATGTGCTGACCCATGTTCGGGCTGCAACTTTCATGTTGCAGACTTTTCATACGACGAGTAAGGTGCTTTTAGGTCATGGTTCTATACTCAGTGATGCCGTTGGAGTTGATGGACCCATTTATCTTCCAAGTCTTCCGCTGTTATCGACACTAGATGGCCTTAAGCCATTTTTACTGTAATAAGTTCTCTTTGAGACAACGATGTAATAAGTGTGTGATTGCCACTCTGCTATAAATCCTTCGATGTACTGTGTGGTGTCAGCATTACTGATCCAGGGATGACACCGGAGCACAGTAGACTTGATCCATTCTGGTCGGGTCGCCACACATTAACCTTTCAGGACAGACAAACAAAGGATACCACGCATGCACGCATTGTTTAGATGACACTGAAAGTATATACCTGGACAAATGCAGGAAGAATGTGTACCTGGGCCATCGTCGATTTCTTCCGACCAACCATCAATGTCGAAAGAAAGGCAAGCATTTCAAAGGCGAGGCAGATCACCGGAAGAAGCCCGCCATGCGCACCGGTGATCACGTGCTTGCTATGGTCAATGATTTACACTACGTAATCTTTGGAAAGGGTCCCGGTGGACTAGCTGTTCCGAATGACGCTGAGGGACACGCACCCATGTGGAAGAAGAACTCTATATTTTGGGACCTACCCTACTGGAAAGACCTAGAGGTCTGCTCCTCAATCGACGTGATGCACGTGACGAAGAACCTTTGCGTGAACCTTCTAGGCTTCTTGGGCGTGTATGGGAAGACAAAAGATACACCTGAGGCACAGGAGGACCTGCAACGTTTGCACGAAAAAGACGGCATGCCTCCGAAGCAGTATAAAGGTCCTGCCAGCTACGCTCTTACGAAAGAAGAGAAAGAAATCTTCTTTGAATGCCTGCTCAGTATGAAGGTCGCGACTGGCTTCTCGTCTAATATAAAGGGAATAATAAATATGCCAGAGAAAAAGTTTCAGAACCTAAAGTCTCATGACTGCCACGTGATTATGACGCAACTGCTTCCGGTTGCATTGAGGGGGCTTCTACCGGAAAACGTCCAATTAGCCATTGTGAAGCTATGTGCATTCCTCAATGCAATCTCTCAGAAGGTGATCGATCCAGAAATTGTACCAAGGCTAAGGAGTGATGTGGCGCAATGTCTTGTCAGTTTCGAGCTGGTGTTCCCACCATCCTTCTTCAATATCATGACGCACGTCCTAGTTAATTTAGTCGACGAGATTGTCATCCCAGGGCCCGTATTTCTACACAATATGTTCCCCTTTGAGAGGTTCATGGGAGTCCTAAAGAAATATGTCCGTAATCGCGCTAGGCCAGAAGGAAGCATCTCCATGGGCCATCAAACAGAGGATGTTATCGGGTTTTGTGTTGACTTCATTCCTGGCCTTAACAAGATAGGTCTCCCTAAATCGCGGTATGAGGGGAGACTGACTGGAAAAGGCACTCTTGGAAGAGACTCAATAATATGCAGGGACGGATATTCTTGGTCTCAAGCACACTACACAGTTCTACAGAACTCTACCTTGGTGACCCCGTATGTCGATGAACACAAGAACAGTCTGCGCTCCAAACACTCGGAGCAGTGCTATGACTGGATTACATGTGAACACATCAGGACTTTCAGCAGTTGGTTGGAAACACATCTCAGAGGTGACAACACTATTTGTGATGAGTTGTACTTGTTGTTCAGGGGACCATCTTTGACTGTATTGACTTACAAAGGATACGAGATAAATGGGAATACATTTTACACGATTGCCCAAGATCAAAAGAGCACCAACCAAAACAGCGGTGTCCGCTTTGATGCAGCAACCGAGAGCGGAAAGGATACATATTATGGTTACATAGTGGACATATGGGAACTTGACTACGAACCTGATTTTTAGGTCCCTTTGTTTAAGTGCAAATGGGTCAATCTGTTAGGCGGCGGGGTACAGGTAGACCCACAGTACGGAATGACAACAGTGGATCTGAAAAATCTTGGGTACACTGACAAACCGTTTGTCCTAGCCAATGATGTGGCACAGGTTATCTATGTGAAGGACATGTTTACCAAACCGAGAAAAAGAAAAGATAAGGAAGCGAATACATCATACGATGAGCCAAAGCGCCACATAATTCTTCCAGGAAAAAAGGACATCCTGGGAGTGGACGGCAAGACAGACATGTCTGAAGATTATGAAAAGTTTCATGAAATTCCTCCCTTCAATGTCAAGGCTGACCCAAGCATCCTGATAAACAATGAAGATTATCCATGGTTAAGGCGCAATAAGACAATGACACAAGCGAAGAAAAAGTGAAGACTTTCTCCCGCAACTTTGTAACACACGAACATGCTACCATTGTTCTTTTTGTACATGCACATGCTATGTGGGTGAAATTATGATACCATCCCAACTTTCAACTTTTTCAGAGTTCATTTGAAATGCTTTCATGTCTTATGGTTCGGCCCTCGTAATACCATGTTGAGCTCCTCTCAAAGTGAAAATAGATGCCCTAATAGAGAAAAGTTTAACCTAAATTCATAGTGAATTTCTCTGAAATTCATAAAAAATTACTAGGAATTTAGGTTGAATTTTCTCTATAAGCGCATCTATTCTCATTTTTTAGTAAGTTAATCACAAACTTGTGATTCAAACAATTTTCAAAGAATTCAAATTTTAACTATTCAAATTTGAAAACTAATGGCACTAACAGAAAGTTTATAATTTTTCTAAAACTAATGGCACTAACAGAAAGTTTATAATTTTGCTAACCTAAAAGCAAACAGAATTAAAAATTAAAGCAAAAAACAAAAGAAAATAAATAATGCAAAAAACAAATCAAAAAAA
>NC_057806.1:470025900-470026505 GCF_018294505.1 Triticum aestivum | reverse complement strand
ACAAACTAGAAAAATCTTTTCAAATTTGAAAACTAATGGCACTAACAGAAAGTTTATATTTTTTCTAAAACTAATGGCACTAACAGAAAGTTTATAATTTTGCTAACCTAAAAGCAAACAGAATTAAAAATTAAAGCAAAAAACAAAAGAAAATAAATAATGCAAAAAACAAATCAAAAATACTAGGAAAAAACTATTTTTATAGTAAAGTTAATCACAAAATAAAATTTGAAAACTAATGGCATTAACAAAAAGTTTATAATTTTTCTAAAACTAAAAGCATAAAGAATTTAAAAATAAAGCAAAAAACAAAAGAAAATAAATAAAGCAACAAAAAAACAAAAAAAATGCCACCTACTGGGCCACCACGGCCTGAATACGACTAGAAACCCTACCATGGGCCAGGATATAGGCCCGCAGCAGGCCCAGTAGGCTCACAGGCATTGCAGTGACAGATTAGGCCCGAAAGCCTGCAGTTGAGAGGAGCTAGGGAGGGTGGGCGCAGCAGCGCTTATAAACCACTCCCAAGCCCTCTCAACTAGCGAGGTGGGACTAAACTTTTGGGCGCGGGGCAGCACAAGGCCATTGGTCCCGGTTGGTGGCAC
>NC_057806.1:470024563-470025485 GCF_018294505.1 Triticum aestivum | reverse complement strand
ATTGTGTATGCTGCTTCTTTTCAGATTTTTTTTCATACATATGATGATTTGTATTTTGCTTTTTTATAAAAATGTATATATGTTTGTATGTTCTCTGTGTATATATGTTCATATATGCAAAAAAGTTAGATTTATATATTTAGAAAAAGATTATCTATATATGTTCTCTGATTTAGTACATTTTAGGTTAGTTTCATTTTTGGAAAAGTTTTATATATTTAGGAGAGGAAAAGGAATATAAGAAGAGGAAAAAGGAGAAGAAGAGGAGAGGAAGAAAAGGAAGAGGAGAAGAAGAAAGGAATAGAGGAGAAGAAGAAAAAATAGAAATTTTTTCTATTTTTTCTTCTTCTCCTCTATTCCCTTCTTCTTCTCCTCTTTTTTTTCTTCTTTTTTTTCTTCGATCTTCTCCTCTATTCCTTTCTATATGCAAAAGTTACAATTTTAGAAAAGTTTTATATATGCAAAAGTTACAATTTTAGAAAAAGAAGGATAGGAAAGAAGAAAATAAGAAGAGGAAAGAAAGAAGAAGAGGAGAGGAAAAGAAGAGGAGAAATAAATAATTAAGAAGAAGAAAAAAGAAGAAAAAGAAGAGGAGAAGAAGAAAGGAATAGTGGACTATTCCTTTCTTCTTCTCCTCTTTTTTTTCTTCTTTTTTTCTTCGATCTTCTCCTCTAGCTATTCCATTCTTCTTCTCCTCTTCTTCTTCTTCTTCTTCTTCTTCTTCTTCTTCTTCTTCTTCTTCTTCTTCTTCTTCTTCTTCTTCTTCTTCTTCTTCTTCTTCTTCTTCTTCTTCTTCTTCTTCTTCTTCTTCTTCTTCTTCTTCTTCTTCTTCTTCTTCTTCTTCTTCTTCTTCTTCTTCTTCTTCTTCTTCTTCTTCTTCTTCTTCTTCTTCTTCTTCTTCTTCTTCTTCTTCTTCTTCTTC
>NC_057806.1:470009570-470024512 GCF_018294505.1 Triticum aestivum | reverse complement strand
GAACGAGGGTGTCGAGGATCGCCGAGGGGTCGAGGGTCGAGAACTAGGGTAGAGGGTCGAGGGTCGTTAAGGGGTCAAGGGTCGAGGGTTTCAGGGTCGAGGGTTCGAGGGTTCTATAGGGTCTAGGGATCGAGGGTCGAGGTTTCCAGGGTCGTCTAGGGGTCAAGGGTTCCAGGGTCGTCGAGGGTTCGAGGGGTCGAGGATCGCCGAGGGGTCGAGAGAGGTTTCCTAGTGTCAAAGTATTGAAGAAATCCATGGCTTCATCATTAGCCGGAAGTAACCAGGGCATGACGAAGTCCTCCAAACTTATTTTGGAATGGTGTCCCGGATAGGATAATTTGCATTTTTGTATGAATTTCAGCAAAGGCCTTCCAAATAACGATATTTGGAAGGTGTTGCTGAACTTTGTACCAAAAAGCGAATTATCTTATCTGGGACTCCGTTCCAAAATAACTTTGGAGAGCTTCATACCATCATGCACATGTTACTTTCGCCTAATGATGAAGACATGGTTTTGTTGAATCCTTTGACACTAGGCAACCTTCCGACCCCTCGACGATCCTCTCGAACATGAGAGGAAGAATAGGATAAAAAAAGAACATAAAGGAGTTCTTCTCCTCTATTCTTTCTTCTCCTCTTTTTTTTCTTCTTCCTCTTTTTTTATCGGGAACGAGGGTCGTCGAGGGACATATAGATGTAGTGTTGTCGTTGTCGATATATACCCCCTCCCGATAGCTTCAACACGTGGGGGGGGGGGTCGAGGCCACTAATTAATATATATGATTCCTTACTATGATTAGGTAGCTAGTTCTACGTTTGGCACTAATATATCCATCTGTCATGTTTGAATAATAATTGCCATGTTGTAAATATTTGTAGAAACTATAGACACCGCCCTAGACGAAGCAAAAGAAGCGTTGTTGAGGGACATAATCGCAGAAGGAAGTGATGCCGTCTCGTTGTTTCTCAACGACACAGATGGTTTGGAAGGAGAGGGTGAACAAGCTGGCTACGGTGACCTAATGCCGGTGCAAGAAGAAGAACATGAGGACGGCTCCGGTGACCCAATGCCGGTGCAAGAAGGAGACCGTGATGACGGCTCCGGTGACCGAACCGAGTTCGGCCAGGTATATATATTAGTTAAGCCTGTGCTGACTAGCTGATTGATGCATTCATTGTTTTGGTATGTACACATATTAATTAAGTCTTTGTTCTTTTTTCTAGCCCTCCAGATCGAGCACAACTTCGGTAAAGAGACGAGGCCCGAAGAAAAAGTTGAGCTCGGATGAAAAGTTTGAGATCATAGCAATCGTGCCCGACGGCCAATCGATTGAACCCCTCCAGACAAAGAGCGCATTTGTTGCTCACTGCGGGGTTTTGGTTAGGGACAAGATCCCGATAAGCATCCAGCAATGGTTTAAGCCGGCTACAGAAGACCCTGAGGTGTCTTATGTCAATGATATGCAGAAAAATGATCTTTGGAGTGAGCTGAAGTCAAATTTCACCCTACCGCCAGAGGATAATCCAGAGAACCCAGTTAAAGAGCAATTAATCAAGTCTTTTGCTCTTAAGAGGATGGCAGAACTATTCAGGAGGTGGAAGAAAGAGCTGAATAAGTTTGTCGAAAATAATGAGACACCAGAATTCAAGGGCAGATATTAGAAGATCAGAGATCACTGGCCCGCATTTGTGGCCCACAAGACATCGGAAAAGAGTAAGAAGATGTCAGCGACAAACAAGCAAAATGCTGCGAAGAAGATGCTTCACCATCGCACGGGGTCACGTGGCTACCTCGTAGCCCGGCCTAAGTGGGCCAAGACTGAGAATGATCTGGTTGATAAAGGGATCGAACCAGAGACAATTAGCTAGCCAGACCATTGCCGGACTTGGTTCTTCGGGGTTGGCGGAACCTTGGACCCTGTAACACGGAAGTGCATTTGGACGAACGATCAAATGGACATACCAGTCAGGAAGCTTAAGAAGTATATCGAAGCAGCGCAGCAAGGGAAGTTCTTTCCAGACAGAGAGAACGACGAGCTCACAATGGCCCTCGGGAATCCAAAGCACCCTGGACGGACACGAGGCACGCCAGGCTCCATTCCGTGGAAGGTTGGGTTTCCGGACACAGGCGGTTACAAATCCCATGAGAGGAGGAAAAAAGTGCAGCAGACCCAAATGCAGGCGCTGCAAGCAAGGGTAGACACGATAGAGGAACGAGAAGCAAATCGCAGCAAACGTACTGCCGAAGCCTCCCCCGAAGCTACCCCGCCATCTCAGCGCAGAAGCAGCGTGGCTTCCATCGAGCTGCTTCAGCCGGAGCATGCCTTGATGGCTCCTGCCAGCTATCCCGTGGATGCTATCATGGAGTCTCAAAATTGCCACCTTATGACGCAATGGATGAATTTGAAGGTCAAGGCGGCTGTTGGCTCTGTTTATCCTACTGAACCCGGTGCAACTTTTCACTGCCGGCCGATTCTAGAAGGATATGCTAGGGCGATGGTGGATGAAATAACGGAGGGATTTGAGGACCTCCAGCTTGACCACCCTACCGGTGAAGGGGAGACTCAGCTGGGGTCTGCTCTGAAGACTCCATGCCTATGGCGGAAGGAGCTCATCAACCTTCCGAACTGGACGCCTCCGCCTCCTCCTCCTCCTCCGGCGAGTCAGGGCACTCCACCTCCTCCACCGCCTCCTCCTCCGGCGAGTGACGATCAGGGCCCTCGGCCGGCTCCTTCTCCGGCGTGTGGCGGCACTCCGCCTCCTTCTCCGCCTGCGCCGACGCGCCCGAGCAGCCAGCCTCCTCCTTCTCCGCCTCGTCAGCAAGGGCGGAAGAGACCTGCCGCCGCTCCAGCTGCTCCGGCGCATCGTAGTCCTTCTCCTCCGCCTCGTAAGCAAGTAAAGAAGACAACCGCTCCGTCTGCTCGGTCGGCGTCTAGCAGTACAACCAGAGGCGGGAGGACATACAGATTCGGTCCTTCTCTGAAGACTCCAGAGAAGTTACCATATGAGAGGACCCCGGAGGAGAACGCTGAGATCGCGCGAACCGAAGTGGATGACTGGTTTCAAGGGTTGAGAGCAAAGAGACATCCACCTCCGGAGGAGAAGGTAGATCCGGTGAAAGTGAAGCGCACTCTGGCTGCCCTGGCAAAACCACCCAAGTCTCCGCCGAAAGGCAACTATGAGCGCATTATTGCAAAGACATGGGCCGAAGCGGAGCGGTCGGGAAGTACAGTCAGTGATCAAAGGCTGAAAGAACGACGAGCGGCTGGGAAACAAATTGCCCAGCTTGGCGAACAGGCGAAGCAATCGTGCCCCCCCCTCAAGGTGCCTAGCGACATCATCGATCCGAGGATGGTGCCCGGTTATGGCAATGTTGACGATTACCTGCCCGACGATGTACATTATGATCCCATGGAGGTGCAGATACACAGATACGAGTACGGGAAGCCTCTCGTCAAAGATGAAAAATCTTTAACAACGATGATGCGAAGATTACATGATTGGTACTTGAAAATCTGCAAAGAGTCTAGGGGGAGGAGTACTTTGTATGCGAGAGTTAAACCGAAGCATGACCTCGTTGGAATTGAACTGTTGCCTATTCCATTTGAGGAGTTCTATCAGTTTTCAATCAATTGGCCCTCGATAAAACAACGATCACCTACTACTGTCTGTAAGTACTACTACTTCTGTCATTAAGTCTCTCTATATAGCTCATCTCTTTCATTGCATGTATTTATAATTATCCTCACTATATTATGCAGAATGAAGATCGCCCAATTGAAGAAAAGACAAATTGGTGATATTGGGTTTGTTAACACATATCTCATAGATGCAACTGAGGTTCAACATCGTCCCGGAGATACCGAGGCCAACTTGCTACGATCATTCAAAAAAATGAAAACAAAGATATAATACTCTTTCCTTACAACTTCAAGTGAGTGTTACTGTCTTGTGCATATTCGGTTTCCCTTATATATTAGTCCAGGTTATAGTAATGTAATTGATGAGTTATGCATGCGTGTGCAGTTTCCACTATATTCTCCTAGAGATTAGGCTTGAGCAGGGAGTAGTAACCGTCTTGGACTCTAAACGAAAAGATCCCCAGGAGTATGCGGACATGACTGAAATCCTCAAGAAGTAACTTAAATCGATCATTATCCACCATATCAGCAACTTTGTTCATTTCCTGATATCAAGTAATTGTTTTCTTTGTCCGGCAGGGTTTGGAGAAAATTCACCAGAAAAGTTCCGGGACTGCCGAAGGAGCTGGAATTTAGACACCCGAAAGTAAGTACTATAGTAGCATGTTCCGCGCATCTCCTAGTGATTCAAGCGCTAGTTTCATCAATACCATTTAGCATTCTTGCTTATCAGTTTGATTGACCTCTATTTCTTGTAAAGTGGTTGTGGCAGGAAAAAGGGAATGATTTTTGTGGATACTACGTCTGCGAGTCCATCCGCCACACGACCTGTGAGCGGGGCGGGTACTCTGACGAACAATATGAAGTACGTAAATAACAACATTCACAATTTTATTTTATTACCATCATTTGTATTGAGTTTCATTCATTCATATATATATGTATTGACCCCCTTCTTCAAATTAGATGTTTCGGAAGCGGGATGAACTCCTAGCACCAGCTCGCATGCGAGCAATTCAAGAGGAATTGGCGGCATTCTTTCTTGACCAAGTGATCGCTGAAGACGGAGAATACTATGTGGACCATGAGTCCGTATGATTATATTTGTAAGAGATAATTATTGTATATATGTAGCCGGTAGTGTCAGATAGATATACGAGAACTTGTTGTTCGACCAATCTCTCAGAGAAGGAGAGGTGGTCGATATCACTTCTCTCTGTATGCATATATGTTCATGACGATCTTCTGTTTCCTTCGTTTGCTTACTAGCTAACTAGCGTGTCTAGTCCTCTCTATACGTATGTATAGTACGTAGCGTCGACCAAGCACGGACATAAGAGAGGACACTTCTCTCTATTAATTATAGCTAGCTAACACAATATATGAAACACCTAAATTAACCCCCCAAAACCCCCAACCCCCCCCCCTTTTCAAAAAAAACAAAAAACCCAGCCACAGAAATGCTGACGCGTGGATGCCTATTGGTCCCGGTTGGTGCCACCAACCGGGACCAAAGGGTCTCCTGCCTAGGCTCCGCGCACAGGCCACGTGGAGGCCCATCAGTCCCGGTTCTGGATTGAACCGGGACTAAAGGTATAGGGCATTAGTACCGACACTTTAGTCCCGGTTCAGGAACCGGGACTAAAGGCCCTTACGAACCGGGACAACATGCCCTTTTTCTACCAGTGAGGGGTCACCGCAGCAGGGCTTCGCCGTTCTACTACGAGAGGGAGAGGCGTAGCAGGGGAGAGGGAGGCGCCAAGACTCAAGGGTGCGGCTGCCCCTCCCTCCCCCCTTTATATAGGCCCCCTAGGGGGTGCGCCGGCCCTAGGAGATGGGATCTCCTAGGGGGCGGCGGCCAAGGGGTGGAGTGCCCCCCAAGCCAGGTGGAGCGCCCCCCCCCCCACCCTAGGGCTCCCAACCCTAGGCGCATGGGGTGGGCCAAGGGGGGCGCACCAGCCCACTATGGGATGGTTCCCCTCCCCACTTAGCCCATGGGGCCCTCTGGGATGGGTGGCCCCACCCGGTGGACCTTCGGGACCCTTCCGGTGGTCCCGGTACAATACCGGTGACCCCCGAAACTCTCCCGATGGCCGAAACTGCACTTCCTATATATAATTCTTCACCTCCGGACCATTTCGGAACTCCTCGTGACGTCTAGGATCTCATCCAGGACTCTGAACAACTTTCGGGTTACTGCATATTCATATCTCTACAACCCTAGCGTCACCGAACCTTAAGTGTGTAGACCCTACGGGTTCGGGAGACATGTAGACATGACCGAGATGGCTCACCGGTCAATAACCAACAGCGGGATCTGGATACCCATGTTGGCTCCCACATGCTCCTCGATGATCTCATCGGATGAACCACGACGTCGAGGATTCAAGCAACCCCGTATACAATTCCCTTTGTCAATCGGTACGTTACTTGCCCGAGATTCGATCGTCGGTATCCCAATACCTCGTTCAATCTCGTTACCGGCAAGTCACTTTACTCGTACCATAATGCATGATCCCATGACCAGACACTTGGTCACTTTGAGCTCATTGTGATGATGCATTACCGAGTGGGCCCAGAGATACCTCTCCGTCATACAGAGTGACAAATCCCAGTCTTGATCCGTGTCAACCCAACAGACACTTTCGGAGATACCCGTAGTATACCTTTATAGTCACCCAGTTACGTTGTGATGTTTGGTACACCCAAAGCACTCCTATGGTATCCGGGAGTTACATGATCTCATGGTCTAAGGAAAAGATACTTGACATTGGAAAAACTCTAGCAAATGAACTATACTATCTTGTGCTATGTTTAGGATTGGGTCTTGTCCATCACATCATTCTCCTAATGATGTGATCTAGTTATCAATGACATCCAATGTCCATAGTCAGAAAACCATGACTATCTGTTGATCAACGAGCTAGTCAACTAGAGGCTTACTAGGGACATGTTGGTGTCTAAGTATTCACACATGTATTAGGATTTCCGGATAACACAATTATAACATGAATAAAAGACAATTATCATGAACAAGGAAATATAATAATAATCCTTTTATTATTGCCTCTAGGGCATATTTCCAACACATATAAATTCTCCTGAAGCCAGTTCCTGTTTGTCCAGCAAGCGAAAGCCTTTGAAGCCTTTGAACGTGTTGAAGCCATTCAGTTTGAAGTTCATGGCTGCAGAGAAATCAGTAAGGAAGGGTGGCAGACAACGTCGCGGGGGAACATCAAGAGATTTGCCTGATGACCTCTCAGAGCTTTACAAGACAGATCCTGAAGAGGATTACAATCAACGCAAGACCCGAATCCAATGGATTCGAAGATATTGGGCGGAAAAATGGTTCAAATACCGGTTTGTGACCCAGGAATATGCTGAGAAAAATGCCATCAAGCGACCTTGGGGAGACATCCTATACAAAAATCTTCAACCCAGGTCCAGAGATGAAGCCATTGAACAAGGCTTCTATCCCTGCATGGTCCGTGGGCCACATCTTGCAGATGCACACCCATCATCACTACTATGGTGTCGTGACAACAATCTGTTCAAGCGAAACTTCCAGTTTGCCAAGAACTCAGCGAAGCAGAACAAGAAGTCTTTGGGACTAGACTTCAACCCTGGTCCCTCTACTCCCCGTACTGACGACACACATGATGCAGAACCCAATGTCATCGGTCCGTTCTACAACCTGGAAGGTCTCATCACTCATATCGTGGTTCAAGGGACAGCCGTGGATGAGCCTGCAGATGACGCTGAATCAGATGAAGCACCTACAGCGCCGAAGCCAAAGAAACTGAAGTAGCCTAAAGCTTCAAAACCTGCCTCAGCACCAAAAATCTCACGGGCGAAGCCACTGGCTACTGCACCTCCTGAGGACAGTGTGCAGTCTGAAGATCTGTCACGCATCTCCAAGCCCCAGAAAGTCAAGATGCCTCTGCCACACACCAGCCAAGAACTGACTGCTGCTGCTATTCTATGCAATGATGCCATTGATCTGTCCAGTGATGAAGATCTTACAGATGACGCTCTTGAGCAACTGATCAAGAGCAAAGAAGAAGCAGAAATCTTCAATGATCTGCCTCTCTTCGACGTGGCAATCATCCACAACTTCATTGATGAGTGGTTTGACACGCCCAACCTCAGCTTCGAAGATCTGCAACTTCCAATTGGCCTCAGTGTCACCTTCCATGGCGCCATTGCTTCAGAGCTAGCTCTAGCTCAGCGCATCATCGAACTGAAGCAAAAGATTGACTTTGAGAAAGCTCAGTTCAAGAAGCATATGGCAAAGCTCAGCATGCAAGAGGTGAAAAACTTCAAGATTATGCTGCACGAGCTCAAAGAAGCCTTTCTCAAGAAACGTGCAGAAGCTCAGGGTTCTCATGAGCGCATGAAGAGCCTGGCTGACAAGTGTGTGCAAGGCTACAACGAGGCTGAGAAGCGCAAGGCCCTTGGGCGTCCGGGCATTGATCCCAGGATGGCTGCTAAGCAGAAGAACAAGCCCACTATGGCCGAACCCAACGCACCAAGGCAGGAAGCAGATCCCATTGTCTTCCCAACTAGCATGACTGGCTCTAAGCCAAAGGCCAAGTCAACCGCTTTAGAACTGAAGAAGACAAGGACTGCTGAGGCTGGAGCCAGAAAGAGGAAACATTCTGAAGCCTCTGATGCTGCTCCCTCCAAGAAGAAGCGGAAGACCAAGAAGGAACGGGCTGCTCCCACAGAGCCCTTAATTGTTGAACCCATCTCCATGGTTCGCCCTGCCGCTGAACATCAAGAGCGCCAACTGACTGTCCATGAGCCTGCTTCCACAAAGGCTTATGAAGCTGTAAGTGCATCTAGTGCCACCCCTAGTTGGTTTTGGAGTATTGACGACAAACCTAGTTGAGGGACTAATGTGTTTGTGAGAATTGTAGAATAACACAGGTAGAAGTCCCTCATGATACGGTTTTACTACCAGAGATGACCCCTAAAACTTTATGAAGGCATTGAAGTCAAAGGTGGTATATGAAGATATTCACATTGAAGACTATGACAAGAGAAGACACGATATGAAGCCTATGGAGCTCGAAGACTTAGATCTTTCGTAGTTCTTTTTCTTTTGTGTTGAGTCATAGGAACCACCGTACTGTTAAGTGGGGTCGAAGAGAACCAGTCAGAATGACTGAAGTGATGCCTAAACCAAAAACCTATGTCTTCGAGTGAAGACTATGAGAGCGAATCTTGTCCAGAGTCGGACAAGTCAGCTTTGCTTGTAGCCCAAGTAAAGTTGCCATGTGAGTTTGAAATCTGACCGTTGGGACACGTGTCAGTTCCTTAGTGACCCAGGGTCATTTCGGACAAATCAGGTCGGGTTGCCAAGTGGCTATAAATAGCCCACCCCCTACAACCATAAACGGTTGGCTGCTCAGATTGAGAGTACGGCTTTTGTCGTTTGAGAGCAACCCACCTTGAAGCCTTTGAGAGAGAATTCCTTGCGAGGATAAAGACCTAACCACCAGAGCTAGAGAGAATTGGGCATCACTTAAGTCTTCTTGTCTGTGTGATCTGAAGACCTACTACACTTGAGGACTGTGCATCCTCCAGCCGGTTAGGCGTCGCGTTCTGAGCATCCAGGAGACATCGTGGATTGCCGGTGAACGAAGTCTGTGAAGGTTTGGGAGTCTACCTTGAAGACTTACCAGAGTGATTGGGCGAGGTCTATGTGACCTTAGCTCAAGGAGAATACGGTGAGGACTGGGTGTCCTGAGCTGCGTGTTCAGGACTGGGTGTCCTGGACTGTGTGTCCTAAGGTTTAAATACCTAGCCGCTCCAACCAGACGTACAGTTGTCACAGCAACTGGAACTGGTCCAACAAATCATTGTCTTCAACGAGTCACTGGTTTCATCTTCACTTCACTTTACTTACTGTTACTCCTTGTGAAGTCATTGTATGCTTGCTCTATCATTTGTCTTCACTGAGTGACTGCGTATTCTGTTTGGCTTCACAATATCTTCCTACCTGATCCTTACTACCTAGCTGCTATTAGTCTCTGTGCTTTCACTTCATTGAATACTTGACTATGGTGTGCCTAGTGTAGTCTACCTTCCGCTGCATGGTAATAGGTTTAATTTTAACGTTTGTCTTCAAAACTTCCATGTTTTGAAGACTTTCATAAAAATCGCCTATTCACCCCCCCTCTAGTCGATATAACGCACTTTCAATTGGTATCAGAGCAAGGTGCTCCCTTGTTCTGTGTGATTCGATTTAACCACCTGGAGTTTTAGCTATGTCGACTGGAGGGATAAGTCTCCGCTGCGTGCCCCGTCTTCGATGGAACTGAATATCCCTACTGGAAGAATAAGATGCGTATGCATCTTGAAGCCATTGACGTCGACCTATGGTATGTCGTCGAGAACGGCGTTCCCAAGGCTGGAGAAGGTGTCACTGCTGCTGATGTCAAGAAATTCATTCAAATGGACTCTACTGCCAAGAATATCATCTATGGTCATCTGACCAAAGGACAGTATGGCCGTGTGAGTGCTTTGAAGACATCCATGTTGGTCTGGGACTGGCTCTCCAAGGTCAATGAAGGCATCTCAACCCAGAGAGATCAGAGAATCAGTGTCCTTCGCAACCTCTTCAACCGCTTCAAGCGAAATGACAATGAGAATGTCCAGCACACATTTGACCGACTCACTGACATCACAAATGAGCTTCAAGCCCTTGGCGCCACTGAGATTACCAAACACGACATCGTCAAGACGCTGCTGAGATCACTTGATAGTTCGTTTGATATCCTGGCCCTGATGATTCAAGAACGTCCTGATTTCAAGACTCTCGATCCGTCTGACATACTTGAGAGGCTCAACACACATGAGTTTCAGCTTTCGGAGAAAAGAGAGATCTACGATCCAAACTATGGGCGAACTCGTGCCTTGAAGGCAAAAGCTGTCTCCTCATCTGAAGAAGAATCTGACAGAAGTTCTGATGACCCTGAAGACATTGGAAGGGAACTTTCTATGCTTGTCAAGAAGTTCCAAAAATTCACCAAGAAGAAAGGCTTCAGAAAGTCTTCCCGATCAAGTTCAAGGAGTGATGAAGCTCCTGCTCATGACTACAAGAAGAAAACATGTCACAAGTGCAAGAAACTTGGCCACTTCATCTCTGAGTGTCCACAGTGGGACAATGAGAACAAAAAGAAGAAGAAGAGCAAGGAATATGACTCTGACGACAAGAAGAAGAAGAAGAAATACTCATAGTCTTCTTCCAAGTCTTCCTCAAAGTCTTCATCACACAAGAAGAGCTCATCTGGCAAGGCACGTGCATTTGTTGGCAAGGAAATGGATTCAGAGGAGGAGTCTGCTTCTGAGGAGGCGGAGGTGGAGTCTGAGGAGGAATCTGACTCACGCGTCGCAAGTCTGGCTACAGCATACATTGCCAAGTCCATCTTCAACACTGAAGACAACGACTTCATCACCGACACCGATGCAAATGACAAGGACTACTCCGCTTCTACCTACTGCTTCATGGCACGCGGTGCTAAGGTAAACACATGCACTACTCACTATCAAACATCTAGTGACGATGACTCTGATTGTGGTTCAAAACCTAGCTGCAAAACACTTGCTAAAATTGCAACTGAACAACAGAAAGCTATGGAACATATTCAAAAACTGTTAGACAGAAGCGATGATCTGTTAGGGGCTGAAATGACTCGATCTGAATCCTTAATTGAAGACATAAAAATCTTCATGTTAAGTATCAGGAATTTGAAAGTCGTCATGAAACTCTCTCAACAACTCATGAAAAACTTTCCTATGATTATCTTCAAAGGAAGCAAGATCTTGAGAAATTGAGAGCGGTTCATGAAGATCTTCAAACGGAAAATGAGTCACTTCGCGCCAAACAGACCAGTCCCGCTCAGGAAGGATTTGAACCATCATGTCTTAAATGCATTGAACGTGATAATGCTACTTCTGTTGCTGAATTTTCTACTACTACTGCTGTTGCAATATCTTCAATTGTTGATGCGGTAACTAACCCCTCTGCTAAGGATACCACCGCTATTGCTAATGAGAATGCTAGGTTGAAGACATTGCTTGAAACAGGGATGTACAAAAGTCTTCAAGGGCATCATACACTATGTGATGTCCTCAAAAAGCAGATTCTGAACCGAAACCCTAGGAAAGAGGGTGTTGGGTTCGTAAGGAAAATGAATGCAGATGGCTCTTACTGGAAACCTGAGAAGTACCCCAAAACCATGTGGGTTGCTACAAAGGAACCTTCAGCAGATCCATCCAATCTAACTGGCTTCACTTGTGCTAACCCCATTATCATTGATGAATCCTTTGATGAAAACTATATACTGTTTAAGAATCAGAATGGTGAAGTGTTTGCCAGGTACATTGGTATTAACTGCAGGAATGGACCGCCTATGAAGAAGATCTGGGTTCCGAAAAGGTGTCTGGAAAATCTTCCTGTGAATGTCTTCATGACACCTCACTTGAAGAAGACAAACCTCAGATCAAAGGCTTCATATGGTCCAAAGGCTTCATACAAACAGAGGAGTCACCTGAGTCGCACTAACGCAAATGTTTTGCAGGGAAACCATACTCAGGCATATGAATATGAGAGCGGTTCATCAAACCGCCATGTTCATAAGACCAAGAACTATTCTACTTATTCTTATGAGTTCTATTGTCCGCCTGCAAGACTGTTTGCTAAGGCTTCAAAGCCAAAATTCTCAGATGCTGCACTTAGACTTATTGCTTCTAAGCCACCCTTGAAGATGTGGGTGGTTAAGAAGGCTTAACTCTCTTTTGCAGGGAAAGGTCTCCAGCAGAAAACCAAAATCGCCTGACGCTATTGCTGGGGACCTTAAACATCTTGTAGGGCGCAAGATCAAATGCCCAAATGGTCTTACTATGTACTTCGTACCTGAATCGCTTGCTACTATCCCTATTAGTCCTAACCTGGATCTAAGCTTTCATAACCCACTGGTTCGTCAAATGTTTTTGCTTCACAATGCTCTTGGTGAAGCCTATCCCCCTAACTGCACTGTAGGGTACGACACCAGCGTCTTCAAAATGGATTATTGACAGTGGTTGTACAAATCACATGACTAGCAAAAGAAGTCTTCTTATGGACTCAACCTTATGTCCATCCGATAAGAGCCACATCACATTTGCTGACACTGGTAAAAGTAAGGTATTGGGTCTAGGTAGAGTTGCAATCTCAAGGGATCAACGCATGGATAAAGTCATGCTTGTTGAATCCCTTGGCTTCAACTTAATGCCTATCTCAATGCTTTGCGATTTGAACATGATCGTAATGTTTGGAAAATATCGTTGCCTTGTACTAATGGAATCTGACAAGTCTCTAGTGTTTGAAGGGTATCGAAAAGATGATTTGTACGTGATAGATTTCTCAGCAGGGCCACAGCTTGCAGTATGTCTTCTAGCAAAGGCTTCAGAATGCTGGCTCTGGCATCGGAGGCTTGGACATGCTGGCATGAGGAACCTCCACACCCTTGCGAAGAAAAAGCATGTCATAGGCATCGAGGGCGTCAAGTTCAAGAAAGACCACTTATGCGGTGCCTGTGAAGCAGGGAAGATGACGAGGGTCAAACATCCCACGAAGACAATCATGACTACTACTCAACCCTTCGAACTGCTTCACATGGATCTTTTCGGTCCCACTCATTACTCAACTCTAACTACTACTGCTTGCCTCTATGGCTTCGTTATTGTTGATGATTATTCTAGATATACTTGGGTGCACATAATCCTTTACAAGACTGAAGTGCAGGATGTCTTCAGACGCTTCGTCAATCGAGCTATGAACAATTTTGGCGCCAAGATAAAGCACATCAGAAGTGACAATGGCACTGAATTCAAGAACACTGGCCTTGATACATATCTTGATACCTTGGGCATCACACATGAATTCTCAGCCCCGTACACGCCACAGCAGAATGGCGTCGTCGAACGCAAGAATAGAACACTAATTGAGATGGCCAGAACGATACTAGATGAATACAAGACCCCAAGAAAATTCTGGCTCGAAGCTATTGCTACTGCATGCCATACAATCAATCGTGTTTATCTTCACAAGCTACTGAAGAAGACATCTTATGAGCTCCTTACTGGCAAGAAGCCAAATGTCAGTTACTTCAGAGTATTTGGCGCAAGGTGCTGGATCAAAGACCCACATCACACCTCAAAATTTGCACCAAAAGCACATGAGGGTTTTATGCTTGGATATAGAAAGGATTCGCACTCCTACAGAGTCTTCAATCTCTTTCATTACAAAGTGGTTGAAACAGTGGATGTGCGGTTCGATGAGACCAACGGTTCACAAAGAGAGCAGCTGCCAAATGTGCTAGATGAAGTTCCATCCAGTGAATCAATCAAGCTAATGGGAACTGGAGAAAGTATACCTTCTGAAGCTCATCCTGAAGAAGAACTTATCATTTCAGCACCTGATCAACATGAAGACAATGCTCAGCCCGAAGACATTCCTTCCAACAACGACAATGAACAGTAAGAGCAAAGTCTTCACCCTGTACATCCTCGCGTTGCCAATGAAGTGCATATTGAAAGAATAATTGATAGCATAAATGCACCTGGTCCACTCACTCGTTCAAGGGCAACTCAGCTAGTAAATTTTTGTGGGCACTTCTGTCACACCCTAGCTAGTCATGCATTAGAGTGTTGCATCATGTTTATTTTTGCATCAGAAACCTGAAATGGGGATGACAGAACCCCCAGTCCCCTCTGAAACCAATTAGGGTTTACTAAAAACTTTTCCAATGAACCTGAAATGCCCTTCTAAAATGCCCATCATTTTTGTCTTGGTTCAGAACCTCTGCCAAAAGTGATGCACATTTTCCTAGGCCATCTTAGGGTTTGTGAATTAAATCATAAATATTTGAATTTGGGCATTTAAAATTATATAAAATATTTAAATGCTCAAATATCTCCAAACTAAAATGTTTCATGTTGGAAATAATCCAACTATGGACCAGGAGTAGTTTGGTGATTTTAGGAGTTGCCTAAGTATTTTTATTAATTCAACAAAGTTGCAGAAGTATTAAAAAAACAGAAAGCAGAGAAAATAGAAAAACTTACCTGACGCCAGCTCCCGGCCCACCTGCCGGCCCAGCCCGGCGCCGCTCCAGCGAGCTGCTTGCCGGCCAGGCAGGCAGGCAGGTGCCCGACGGCGACCGCAGCGCGCGCCACGCACCTGCTCGCCGCCTCGCCGCTCCCCTCGCCGCTGACGTCGTGGGTCGCCCTCCCTCTCTCCCCCGAACCCCC